>NC_090271.1:277387359-277554859 GCF_040414725.1 Anabrus simplex
AGGTCCACATTGCAACTATTCACATTGACATTCGAGATAAATACTGTCCTTCCGAAAATAGCACACCGGGCAAGTTGACCGTGCGGTTAGGGGCGCTCAGCTGTGAGCTTGCATCCAGGAGATAGATGGTTTTCCGTCATTTCCCATTTTCACACGATACAAATTATGTGGCTGTACCATAATTAAGGCCACGTCCACATCCTTCCCACTCCTAGGCCTTTCCTACCACATCGTCGCCACAAGACCTATGAGTGTCGGCGCGACCTAAAGCAAAATAATACATAGCACAGTTGAAGAGTAATGGTCCACTGCTTGAGAAGATCTACAAAAGCATGGATAGCTACCTCCAATATTAACTTGTTCTAAGTTGCACTTAATTTTGCACGACAGGAAAGAAACTGAGTGTGAATGCACTGGAGTCTACTGTACAAATCGGGTAGTAACAGTTCTCCTGCAACAACTTGTTTTATTAGTTTAATGAAAACGCTGGTCTTGTAAACCAATATTAAGATTTTTTTAAAAGAATTTCTACATCGCAATTATTACTATTTTGAAAACACGTTTCGAATAATGTAATATTTTGTTGGAATAAATCAATTTTATGTAAAACTAACAAATGTACCCGTGCTTCGCTACGGTATTCTACAATGTATCCGGATCGAAGTAAATTGCTGTACATGAAGCGAATAAAAAAATTTAATTGTATGTCTCTTGGCGTTATCCGAGAAAAAGCATAGGGAGGTTCGCAGACGTTGTTTCCAATGTAAAGTGCGAGTTGCAGAGTTGTGATGATAACGACAGGCCCACTTGTCTGCCGCAATTCACTATGCGTAACGTCAGTCACATTTTGATGGGTAAATTTGTTTATAATCGGGTGCACCTATACCTAATGATAAAGAGAATCAGGTAAAAGAGTTTTAAAAAATGCACGCTCTCTTGCCTTCTGCTAGTCAAATCAAGAAGGAAATTATACATTACAACGGTACACAGGCGTTGGAGAACTACCCCATTCCTATTGCTAGTTAAGGTCGATGTGGTGAGTACTGTTTACAACAGCAGACACCCTCCTGCTGAGAGACACTTTTGATTTGTAAAGAATTAATTACAATGTAAGACACACCCCTTTCTAGATCGCTAAAAATCGACTTAAATTAATAAATGGAGATCGACATACGGAAGTATATGGATGTTCACCTTCGTTTACAGAATAACTGCTGCTAAACGGTGCATTCATATTGAAAAATGGATTGTATTAAAAGACGATTCTGGCCTCATTTAGCTATCTAAATGGCTGACCCTATGGTATTTCCTCGTATCTCATCTGTTTAAAGGCAAGATTATTTTAGAACCGTTGAATAGGGTGAAATTTATGTAAGGTTTTCACACAGTGAATTACTTTTCAGATATATATGCGACAGCTTCAAACATAGAATTTGGCTGGGTGGGCCAATATTCGTGTAGAATTTGATGATCCCATCTTTCGTATAAGTGAATCAAACCATCATTTTACGTGTACAAAGTGCAAAATTTAAGTAATTCCAGAAATAGAGCCAAATTTAACATAAGGGATAGAGATACAACAAAATGTTATAGTATCAAAGTTGTAGATCACTCTAAATTGAACGGAGATTGTGCCATCCGTTTTGTGATACCACTCACCGTCTAGCCACCAAACACCTCGAAAGAAAAGTCTGCACCGTCATTAAAATTGCCTCCATATTTCGATATTTTTGGGGGGTAAAATATTATTTTTTAAACATCTCGTAAATCTTCCATCGATTACAGGCAAAAAGCTTTAATTTTGCCAAATTTCTATTTTCTAACTCGTCTGGGAGATTGTGCTGCCATCTTGGTATGGGGGAGGGAGTAAAAAATTAGGACTTTCAGGAAACTTTTAAGCCCATAGGTCATCCTTCAGAATAAATATCACCGACAGTGTTCTTATGCAGATTTCAAAACTCCCAACGTGTCCCTCTTAGAGAATTTTGAGAATTTTAGATTTTTCTAGGGATCCTGAAGTCATCAGGTTGTCTGGTACCAAGTTTTAAGTTTCTAGGATGCCTAGAATGCTCTCATTAATTCACGTCTGTTTTCATTGTTATGCCTTAATTTATATATGTATAGTACAGTATATATAGATCGCGCCAAACTGACTTCTATTTATTAATATGGATTTTATATTTCACCCGCTTCCGAAGTGGTTCTAGGAGCGTCTTACTCCCACAGTGTGTTTTCCAGGTAGTAAGTCATACTTGAAAGTCATACTGAAACATACACACGTCTATTACCTTGGGCATTCTTGACTATTTATTTCTTCAGCCTTTCTTACCCTCTATGCCAAAGGGGGGCATTTTTGACAATTTATTATTTCACCCTTTCTCACCCTCTATACCAAATGGTGGTGTGGCTGGACTTTAAAAATCCGGAATGTTACTATTCATCTCAGCGACCCGGAAAACTATGGATTAGGCAGTATATTCGATTATTATTTTATCTCATTACCCTCCCCCCTAAAGGGGGTCAAACTTTGAGTTTTAAAAAACCGGGAGTGTTACTATTCATCTCAGCGATCACGAAAACTATGGCTTCGACACTATTTTCGATTATTTTAAAATCTGAATCCCCCTCAACCCCACCAGGAAGGGGGATGAACTTGGACTTGTAAAATATCCGGGGTCTCGCCATTCATCTCAGCGACCCCGACAACTATGGATTCAACATTATTTTCATTTATTTTTATATATCACTCTCCAATTGCCACCCACCACGAAGGGGGCTGAACTTTAAAAAATTCCGGAGTGCCATTATTCATCTCAGAGACCCCGAAAAGTATGGATTCCACACTACTTTCGATGATTTTTATATCTCAGCCCCCTCGCTCATCGGTGCCTAAGGGTTCCTGAGGTGTCCTACCCCCACGTGGTTTGTCTCCTGATACTAAAATTTCGATGTGTACAATTCACCTCGGCAAAATCGAAAACTATGTATTCGACACTATTTTCGATTAATTTTATATATCAGTCCCCCATCGCCCCCGATCCCAAAGGGGGATAAACTTGGACTTATAAAATAAACGGATTCTCACTATTCATCTCAGCGACCCCGACAACTATGGGTTCAACACTATTTTCCATTAATTTTATATAACATTCTCCCATCTTCCCCACCACGATGGGGGCTAAAATTGGACTTTAAAAAATTCCGGAGTGTCACTATTAATCTCAGCGACCCCCAAAAGTATGGAATCGACACTACATTCGATGATTTGTATATCTCAGCCACTCGCCCCCCACCCTTATTGTTTTCTGGGGTGTATTACCCCCACGTGGTTTGTTTCCTGATACTAAAATTCCGGAGTGTCACTATTCATCTCAGCGAACCCGAAGCCTACGTATTCGACAGTATTTTCTATTATTTCTATATATCAATCCCCATCGCCCCCCCCCCCCCCAACGAAGAGGGCTGAACTTGGACATTAAAAAATTCCGGAGTGTTGCTATTCATTTCAGGGAGCCCGAAAAGTATTGATTCGACACTACTTTCCATGATATATATGTCTCACCCCCTCGCCCCCCCCCGCGCCCCTAAGCGTTCCTGGGGTGTCCTACCCCCACGTATTTTTATCTCCTTATACTAAAAATGCGAAGCGTACCATTCACCTCGGCGACCCCGAAAACTATGTATTCGACACTATTTTCGATTAATATATCACTCCTCCCTCGACCCCACACCAAAGGGGGATAAACTTAAAAAATATCCGGAGTCTCACTATTCACCTCAGCGACCCCGACAACTATGGATTCGACACTCTTTTCGATTATTTTTATATATCACTCTCCCATCGCCTCATACCACGAAGGGGGCTGAACTTGGACTTTAAAAAATTCCGGAGTGTGACTATTCATCTCAGCGACCACGAAAAGTATGGATTCAACATTACCTTTGATGATTTTTCTATCTGAGCCCTTTTGCCCCCCTGCCCCTAAGGTTTCATGGGGTGTACCCCCACGTGGTTTGTCTTCTGATACAAAAATTCCGGGGTGTCATTATTCATCCCAGCGAACCCGAAAACTGTGGATTCGACACTATTTTCTATTATTTTTATATATTACTCCCCCATCGCCCCCCACCCCGAAAGGGGCTGAACTTGGACATTTGAAAATTCCGGAGTGTCACTACTCGTTTCAGCGAGCCCGAAAAGTATGTATTCGACACTACTTCCGATTATTTTAACATCTCACCGCCCTCGCCCCCCCCACCCCTAAGGTTTCCTGGGCTGTCTAACCCCCACGTGGTTTGTCTCCTGATACCGGACTGTACAATTCCCATCGGCGAGCCCGAAAACTATATATTCGGCACTATTTTCGTTTAATTTTATATATTACTCCCCCTTGCCCCCACCCGAAAGGGACTGAACTTGGACTTTAAAAAAATCCAGAGTGTCACTACTCATCCCAGCAACCCCGAAAAGGATGGATTCGACACTATTTTCGTTAATTTGTGTATCTGACCCCCCCCCAGGTTTCCTGTGCTGTCTTACCCCCACGTGCTTTATCTCCTGATACTAAAAGTTCCGAAGTGTACAATTCCCCTCGGCGACCCCGAAAATTATGTATTCGACACCATTTTCGTTTATTTTTATATATCACTCCCCCTCACCCCTTCCCCAAAGGGGGCTCAACTCGGACTTTAAAAATCCGGAGTGTCACTATTCATCTCAGCGACCGTGAAAAGTATGGATTCGACACTATTTTCGTTAATTTTTATATCTGACCCCCTTGCCCCCCCCCGCCCCTAAGCTTTCCTTGGTTGTCTTAACCCCACGTGGTTTGTCTCCTGATACTAAAAATCCGGAGTGTACAATTCACCTCGACAAGCCCGAAAACAATGTATTCGACACTATTTTCGTTTAATTTTATATATCAGTCCCCCCTCGCCACCCACCCATCGGGAGCAGAAATTTGACTTTTAAAAAATCGGGAGTGTCACCTCAGCGACTCCAAAAACTATGGATTCGACACTATTTTCGATTATGTTTTTACCTGAACCCCCTAACCCCCACCCCTAAGGGGTTAGTGGTGACTTACCCCCACAGTGCTGGTCTCCAGATAGCAAATAATATGTGTTCAAAATTTGATTGAAATTGCTCCAGTGGTTTAGGAGGAGATGTGTCATTTACACACACACATTTTGCACCCGCCCCCTCCCTATATGGCACCGGCATGGAATCTACAGGGTCGCACACGGGTCAAGAAGTATGAAATAAATAGGCGCTGAACTGAAGTAAACTTAATGGCGTACAAGGGAGGAGAAGCGGGGCATATATAACTAAAAATGAGAACACATTCGAATTAAAATATTTAACTCACAAACCGGTTTATTCAACCTTAATGATGATGGGAAATGACGCACTAAATAACACTAATGAATTACATTAAAGTTTATAAATGTTTGTTGTGGTTTGTTCGGTGGGCATCTGTCCGTTATACTTGATAGAAACGAGTACGTTTATCGCGAAGCGATGTATCGTGGCATATGGCGAATGGAAATTTCATCATAATACTGAGGCTATATTATCACTAACACATAAAACTAACATGCGTCCGACAACACGTCTGAGCAATCCCTATTCTAATAAAGACCTAGATTTTCCAATGAAATGACATAAAAATAAAATACACACATATGATACAACACCTGGGTTCGAACCGACCCTCGCTATTCTGGACATCACCAAGCTGATGGACAGAACCACCACTGACCTTATGTACAACCACACATGACATAAAGAACACATAAATGATACATGATATGCAACAAAATACGTAAAAGGCACTTTGATATTTCTTCTGACGCTGTAGGCCTCCAATGCCTACGTTGAGCATCGAACTGACAACCTCTTGCGATGAAGGCAGGGTCCTGTAATCCCTATCTATATTATACTCGAGCAATTAACAATGATTCATTGGCAAACATTATCATTATCGGCCGGGTCGCTTGTTAATTATTACACTGCTCTGCCGTGTTAGGTAAATCACATTATTTCGCCGTCCCAAGAGGCCAACTTCTCTTTAACAGCACTGTCGCTCCTTCCTCAGCTTACGGAACGCCCGCACAAAAAAAAAAAGGAACACAACTGGGCCAAGGCCAGACGGCGGTTCACCACCCCAAGGGTCAACACCCACATACAGGCGTAACATTTCCTTTCAAACGGAAACAGTAACACTTCACTCGGAGGTACATCTACAATAAACTGCGGTCTTGAAAGACTCGCGCAAATCACCTTGAATTCAACACATATTGACCCAACAGTATCACGTCATTCTCACATCGCGACTCCGGTATTACAATGGTAATCATTGCCCGATTGTTATTATTATAATTATTATTATTATTATTATTATTATTATTATTATTATTATTATTATTATTATTATTATTATTATTTCTACCATCCTACATGGCTTACCCGCTACATTACTTATACATGGTCATCGTGCGGAATCTATTCAGCAATTACAACACAATTAAGCATTCGCGCGGCAATTAACATCTGATTACTAACTGCTAATTAATCGATTGTCGGCACATGGCTACTTTATCGTCACACGGCAATACATTCATTAATTAATTAATATTCACACGAATTGATATTTAACACACGTATAATGATCATTTCCTGGTAAATTTAATCACATAATCAAATTAATCTTATCACTCCCTATCTAAGTATTTCAAAGGGTGGAGTTTTTGTGGCTGTCAGTTCGGCCGCTGGGCCTCGTAGCTACGTGCCTTACGTACTGTAGTACTTACCGTTTTACATACCATACACTTATCAAATTAATGAATACTCTAATAACTACTCTCACTGCACTCACCTAAACTAATTACTCTTGGTCTTCTGACGCAAATAAACAAACAGAATCTCCCAAGAAAGAAATAATTGAATGAATCTCTATCCCACGCAAAGCTAGAGTATTATATTCCCTAAATTATTTACAATCAATTACTCAGACCTGTCGTCGGTTTCCTAAACTAAGAATTAATAACTACGCGCCCATTCCAGCGCTCTATTTCAATAGGACTACATCTTTAACCTCTTATAGCGTCAGTTTACAATAAATATTCCCATCCCTTCTATGCATGCCAGATATTAGAACTTTGTACTCATCTCTATCACATGATGACGCCTTCGTCAACTCAGGAGGTCCATCCTGAGCTTACTCCTCCTCCATGGGCACCACGGTGATTACTTCATTTTCCATTCCATCTTGGAGTTGAAGATCCATTGTTCGATGCTGGTGGAGCCGCTGGCAGCTAATCCTGTACACACACAACGTCTCTGTTTAATTCACACTTCGGTTAACAGCGTTCACTGTGAACGTCCGGTCACGATCTCGTAAGCTATTACGTAGTCCGCGGTTCAGTACCGAATCTCGTCTATCTCTCGGTTTTCATATTCAGTCTGCTGCTACGTCAGATTATTATACTATCGTAATGATAATAATATTACTATACACATCACGGTTTTCTAAAAAGTTAACACAGGCGTCACAGAGATCAAAACTATACACTGTTTATGCGAACTGTATTATTTCACTTAAAATAGGAGTTAACTTCACTTGAACAAAGAACTAACGAGGGCTTAACCGAGCATAGCTTCGCCGTCGATAAGCCCCTAACCCCGAATGACGCTTGTCCCTTACTGCAGTAGTTTTTACAAGGGAGCGATACCCCTTCCACTAATTTGCGTAGCGCCTATTCCCGGCGTACTCGAGGTAAAATAGTACGGTTAATCGGTGACCAGTATTTAGTTTATGCGATTGAGACATAACCACTCAATCATCCTTCGGTGAATCTCCTTAAATTAATTGAAATCTCTCCTGCTTCCCCCACCATGCGTGGTGAACTCCCTTTCTCGAGGAGGTGTCGCGAGAATAAACAGATGGCCCAGTACTTTTCCACGCAGAAACCACACAGTATTCTTTCTTCTTCTAAAAGTTATCAAGGAAGAGGACATTAAACACTCTAAATAAATGTCCCAGTGACATTTATCCCTTTAAATCGGGAGATGACCCCATAATTCGAGTTCCATTAATTTTCTAGATCGTAAGTAATTAAGTTGGCCAGTCCGAGTCCAAGATGGCTCCTATATTTCGTTTCGAAAAATTTGGTTTCCCCTCATTCTGTGAGTCTTGAGGAGGTATGTCTTCTCTCGAGTGATGTCATAGGGAATCCCCATTCATAACCCCTCCCGGGTCTAAGTTGGCTTGGCTTCATCTGCGGGCCCCCGCCACACAAAGGACAATACTGCGCAATAAGTTGCAGACAAAGAAATCTCGTAAAATAATTTTTCAAAGACACAATTTATCTATCTCAATGATATGAATATTAATTAGTTTCGGTGTTACCTCTATTAATGATATGAATATTAATCATTTTCAGCATTCTTTCCCTTAAATAGCATTGCGTGCGTAATTACGGAGATCAATGTCAAGCAAAGGTCCTTGGATCATGCCCCTGTCGGGTTCAATTTATCATCAGTCTCCCCTCGCCCCCCACCCAAATGGGAGCAGAATTTTGACTTTTCAAAAATCGGGAGTGTCACTATTCACCTCAGCGAACCCAAAAACTATGGATTCGACACTATTTTATATTATGTTTTTACCTGACCCCCCTAACCCCTCACACCTAAGGGGGGTAGTGGTGGCTTACCCCCACAGTGCTCGTCTCCAGATAGCAAATAATATGTGTTCAAAATTTGATTGAAATTTCTCCAGTGGTTTAGGACGACATGTGTCATTTACACACATACATTCATCATCAGTACCCCTCATCCCCCACCCAAATGGGAGCAGAATTTTGAATTTTAAGAAATCGGGAGTGTCACTATTCACCTCAGCGACCCCAAAAACTATGGATTCCACACCATTTTCGATTATTTTTTACCTGACCACCCTTACCCCACTCGTAAGGGGGGCTAGAGGTGGCTTACCCCGACAGTGCTCGTCTCCGGATAGCAAATAATAAGTGTTCAAAATTTGATTGAAATTGCTCCAGTGGTTTAGGAGGAGATGTGTCATTTACATACAAACATACAAACTTTCATTTTTATATATATATAGCTTGAATAACACATTTACTATACATTTAGATTAGTTTAGCAAGTTCACCGATTTTTAATTGTATGGTCACAATGGATTTTTTCCTTCCCTTTCAAATATATATTCCATCTTCATACAGTACTTCATACGGATAAAGCTTTTGTTATTTTTTACAATACTTAGGTATAAAGAATGTCCAAGGGTAATATAAAACATATGAAAGGAATACGCAGAATTTCACACATCGTCAAATTTCACCAGATATTCTTTACAGCTTTCAGGTACTCGATGTAATGTATCTTGATATTTTGCAGGTCAAATTTATTTTACAAAAATCAAACAGCTCGATATTGTTCCTCATTTTTATCAAATGCACTGTTCTATGTCAATGCAGCATAGACTGCTCGACTGTGAAGGGCAGAACAGGGGGAGTTAATGAAGAACTGGTAGAGTTCCAAGCATAACACATCAGACGGCTGACGACACTCGGGGAGCCACTAGACAGCTGTTAATCCACTGTCGCGTATGTAATTAAGTTATCTCAACAGAAGGCCATGATATTACTTCCGGATGAATTTCCACTGCGAGAAGGGTTGACCACTCAACATGTGCCAATGAATAAAGTGTTTGCTTTAATACTCGGGCAGTCACTTGGGTCTGTCATATGCCAAGCAATCTTCCCCTTTATTCTTTGTTTGGCAACGTACGGTCAAAGAATTCGCAATCATAGCGCAGTTTTATAAAACATCATCCCTAAAAGAAACTTTCATGTCTTGGTTGCTTGCTTGTTCTACCTTGATGTATAACGGTACAAAAACTAACCGAGTATTGAGGACAATATTGATCTATAATATTTGAAGAGAATATCACAGATGTTTACCTAGAATAAAAGTACAAAGCAGTTTGAACACACAGGCCCAGTAACCTTATGTGTACAAAGGTATGGAACTTTGCCACGGACGGGCAGATAACAACGCGAATAATGGTCATTAATAGGTTTTTAGAGATTTTTCTGAAAAACCAGGTAAATAAGGTTTTTTGTTTTAAAATATGTATCTTACCTATTTTTTTAATTCCTTGATTGATTTTTTATCTCAGCTCCTGCGTGACTGCATTTTTTTCATTGGCGTATTTATTAAATAAACCAGAACTCACTCAAAATGCTGTTTTCAATTTACGTAGTTAGTATGAAGGAAAAGAAGTCACGAACTTAGTAATTATGTTTTTACTAATGTTACAAATTATATACTAGGTATATATTAGTAATGAGTGCAGTTAATATACGGTATAACAACGGGATTCAAATAAAGTATGTCTTGACTGAAAACCTACAACCTGTTTTCCAGACATTGACCGGGTCAGGGATGGACATGAATGAAGCCCCGTCTTGCGGCGAGGATAGAAATTGTGCCGGCTGCCGAGGCCTGTCGCACTCCTCTGGAGCAATGATTAATGACTGACAGATGTAATGATATTGGAGAATGTTGTTGGAAAGAAAGATGAGAGGGAAAACTGGAGTACCCGGAGATAAACCTGTCCCGCCTCCACTTTGTCCAGCACAAATCTCACATGGAGTGACCACGATTTGAACCACGGAAACCACAGATGCCGGCGCCCTGCTGCCTGAGCCACCGAGGCTTCAAAGTATTTCTTATTAAAATAATATTTGGGAGTGACTGTTCGAAAGGTGCTAATTCCACATTAAGAAAGTAGTGAGAAAGCGCAAGAATGTAACATAAAAAACACATGGAACGTACCCATGATCGGGTTTGCTGTACGTTTTAAGGAATTACATCTTTCTGATCCGGATTACTCATGACAATCGATAATATTCAACTACTGTAATGCACGTGGACGAAATACAGATTTATATTTTGGAAGTGAAAATAGCACATTTTGAACACACACTCCTCAATTAATATATTACAATGCAGAGTGAACAATTTAAATAGATTTATTATGCCTTATTAATATTACGCGGGTGTCTGTTAGGTCATCAGCCCAGAGGCTGGTTGGATCCTCAAATAGCACCACCAAAGGTTATGCGGTTATAAGGAAACCGCAAAAACCAATGGCTGCACCAAAATGAGGCGTACTAGGCAAGACGAGGAGTGAGGTAGTTTGCCATTGCTTTCCTCACTGGGTCAGAAAGTGCTATTGAAGCACGACTGATCCTATGAGCAACACCTTTCATAACACTCAGATGCACTAGTCGTGCTCTGAATGTCATTACTCAGCACCACCCATACCCCAGCAGCTTCCATATTGTCACAGCCATGGATGAGACTGGGACTTCGGTGGAAGCTACACTTTACTCTGGCCTGTGCCATGAGATGGATACAAAAGTACTGTATCCATCATGAAATGACAGCAGGCAAGGTATATAAATAGAGATATATATTGAACGTTACATTTCCTCGACAATTTAAATGATTTTTAGTTTCTCAATTAAGTCTAAATGTTTAATTCATTGTAGTAAAATCATACCTGCTGATGATGCAATGGCTGTTACGAACCTAAAATGAGCATCCATTCTAGAATGTCATATTTCACTATTAAATGTGAAAAAAGAATAGCTTCCACCAATTATAAGCATTCATGCTGCTTACATCGTGAGGTAAAATAGTGGTGTCCTGAAAGATATACTTCTATTTTTAAAATTTAAAATTGTATTGGCCATTCGAGAAAAAATTTAACTTGTATTAATTCGTGATATCCTTCCTTCTTTTCTCACCGAAAAGTAATTTGTGATACTCTTTGCAGTTTTCGAACGTTATGTAAAAATTAACAATGTAAACATCCTCTATGGACATATTCATATGACAGGGTGCGATGGCCGTGCGGTTAGGAGGTGCGCAGTTGTGAGCTCGTACCGGGAGATAGTGGGTTCGAATCCCACTATCGGCAGCCCTGAAGATGATTTTCCGTGGCTTCCCATTTTCACACATCCCATTCCTTCCCATTCCTAGGCCTTTCCTGTCTCATCGTCGCCATAAGACCTATCTGTGTCGGTGCGACGTAAAGCAAATAGCAAAAAAAAAAAAAAAAAATTCATATTCATAGGCGTAATAGTTACTTTAGTGAAAACTAATCCCTTTGCTGGCGGGATATAGTGTTCACAGTGTCCTCTGGCATGGCCTAGAATAAATTTGTTACTTTCATTGACCTGTCTCAGTCTCATCCTTGGCTTTGACAATATAACATTGACTGAGGTATAGTAATACCATTCCTTATGCAGCTAGTCCCGGCTCATAGGGCCGGTTGGTGCATGCATTTTAGTGGCTTGACAGACTGATATGTAATAGCAACTTCTGGCTCAGTGAGGAAAGCAACGGGAAACTACCTCACTCCTCATTTCCCTAGTATGCCTCTTCAGTGACACCTAGGATAACTATGACAGCTGTTGGTGGAGCTGTGGAGGATCAAATCAGTCTTCGGGATGAATACCCAACATACATAATGTGGAAATAAAAGCTTGTCACGTTCTTCTGCTGACAAACATTGCCTATTTGTTTAAGTCAGACTCCTTGTTGGTGTATTCATCATAGTGGCCTTATGTTTAGAGCGTGCTTGGTTTGATTCCCGGCTGGATCGAGGACTGGGTATTTGTGTATATATGTATGTTCAATCCTCAACCCTAAGGCTGGTTGGACCCCGAACAGCTCTGCCATCAGCTGTCATAGATGGCTTAGGCTTCACTGAAGGGGCTTACTAGGGAAATGACGAGTGATGTAGTTTCCCGTTGTTTTCCTCACCAAGCCAGAAGTTGCTATTACATATCAGTCTGCCAAACCCATTAAAATGCGTGCACCAACCGACCCTGTAAGCAATAATTTCACACCATTCATAGCAGAGACTGGCTGTGGACATGTTTCTCTTAATACACATATCTTCGTTTAAACCCTGCGATCAACACTACAAAGATCCACAGGTAATGCTGCCCCCTAGTCATTCGGAACAAACACATGAAAGAAAGAGATTTAACGTTTCTTTCATGTAGTTAAGAAAATCACGATATTCGTTTAACGAATTAAAATATATTCAAGTTATTTGTAAGTGTTCTTAACGCAGCTTAAAAGGTTCCTCATCGTCGCCATAAGACATATCTGTTTCGGTGCGACGTAAAGCAAATAGCATCATCAATCAAAAGGTTCCTGAGGGACAATTTGGACACACTGGCATCAGTGAAGACAGTTAACAGTTGGAACGGATGCTGAACAACGATTATTATTATTATTATTATTATTATTATTATTATTATTATTATTATTATTATTATTATTATTATTATTATTATTATTATCGAAATACAAAGCGGTGGCGTGGCTAGTGAAGTAATTCAGCTGTTGGATATCTACACAACTTCTGTATGATTCCCTACTCATTCTTGGAGGAAACGAAGAGGAGTTTCAAACAAGCACTATTTTTAAGAATGTTCACAATTAGTTGACAACATATATCTTATCACATCCTCTAAGATATTTCAGGTTCGAAATCGTAGAATAGAATTTTCATTTATAAGCCACGTTGCATCAGGAGGGTCATACTGTATCGCCATTTACTTACTTCTCTCTTCTGCAATTTCACCTTTCAAAGACATCTATTACCTTTTATTACATATATATCACATTTATACAGTACCTGTTCCATACCAAGTATTCAAAAACATTCGAATCTCCATACGTATATATCATTTGATCTTTCTTTCTTTATTCTTTAGGAGTCCTTTATTGCCTGGGCTAGGCTACATTTATGTTTTCCTTTCTTCTTCAATTATTAGTCAGCACGCTGCTCAAGTACCAGTATTAATCTCTTTCTTTAAGACATGATATTTCCTGCATCACCTAACTGCATTCTACTACACTCCATTAATAATATTTTAAATGTCTTTGTTTAATATAATACTCCTTCTCCAAGATTGATCATACTATTCAGTAATTTTTGTACGTCATTTGTGTATGTGGAGTAGATATTTCTCATTTTCACTATGAATGTTAGGCTACAAAGATGTTTCTTGACATCGAAGAATATATTCAGGTTTATGAAGTAAGACGGGAGACAATTACACTGAGGGCTCAGGAATGATCATTAATCTCCAGGCCAATGGTGTTGAATCCAGACGTCCTGTTTATGGCCACTCTACAACAGGCATAAAAGAAATCATAGAGATCACTTCTTGAGCACATTGAGAAAATACTCTATCATGTTTAAACCAACCCTAGGATCAATCAAAGAAATATTGAAGGAAGAAAACAGAGTGATTGTAAAAGCTACAAACCCATTCATAATTGGGATGTACATTGCATATGGCACATCCATAGATGATACAGCAGAACAACTGTCAGAGGCAATAGCGCAAGTTAATTCAGATAGAAACACAATACTAGCAGGGGACTTCAACTGCAGACTGGACAAACCCAACTACAAAACAACTGTCACTAAACATCTTACTACAAGAAGGATTCTGCCTTATTAATAACCCACACGAGAAAACCTACGTCGCCTATAGTGGCACAAGCACTATAGACCTAGTTTTGTACCGAGGAGAGGACATCGCCATCAAAAGTCACCAAGGCCTATGGCAAACATCCAACACGCAGTTGACTAAGCACATTGCTATCCATACTAAACTTCTACTGCTAAGAAACTATAATGCTACATCAAACACGAAAGTGCAAACAACCTCACGGAAGCTGAACATACAAACACTAACCAAAACACGCAAGCCCTCAAAGATACAAAAAGACACAAGAAAATAATATCAACCTTGCAATGCCTACCATTCACAGCGTTATAACAGAAGCGACGATCCCAATTAAACCAAGAAAGGCGAAACCATGGTTTGATGCTGAGTGTTACCAGTAGCAAAAACGGTCGCTAGCTGCTCTCCAGCAGACAAGACTCAGTAATAACAGATAGCGACTGGAAGAATAAGCGAGAGAAAGGAAAGCCTACAAGCTACTCCTGAAGGACAAGAAGGCACAATGGGTAGAAAAACGGGCACTACTGGAAGCTGAAGAAGCACGCAAGAACCTTTATATAGCACTTAAAAGAAAATCCAACAGAACCCCTAGAGAAGTTCCTATGGAGACCTGGGAAAGTCACTTCTCCCGGATATTAAACATGTCAAACTTGAACTGATGACATGATATAAGACCATCATGTAATGAGGAAAATACCATTCCACTAAAACAGATGTGGAAGCTGTAATAAACTCTACAAAAAGTAATTAGGCAGCTGGACCTGACGGAATCTACAATGAAATGCTGAAAGACTCGGTGGAAATACTAATAGACGTATGGCTTGATCTCTTTAATAAATGTAATGCACTTACTGAAATACCAGGTGACTGGAGAAAATCAGCGATCAAGGTCCTATATAAAGGGAAAGGAGGAGAAAACGATCCAAATTCATATAGAGGAATAGCCTTAGAAAGTAATCTATTCAATGTATACTCCAAATTACTCGCCATGAGACTTACTGCGTCGGTAGACTAATTCCCGACCAGTAGTTCGAATTCAGAGAAGGAAGGTCGACATTGCATGCCATAAACAACCTGCTAAATGATATCCATGAAACACTGAGACACCCCAAAGGTAAACATCATACGATCTGCATTGACTACACCAAATCCTTCGACTTACTAAGCAGGACAAAGCCGTTACAAAAGTTAAAAACATGATGGGGGAAAACCATGTCATTACAGAGACGATTAACAACATTCTGGCCTACAACAAACTAGAAACCAAGAATGAAGTCTCAACATCAAGGGAAATAGTACAAACAAACTGAGTACTACAGGGAGACCCGATGAGCCCTATCTTATTCAATATTGCCACGGCAAACATCACGAAAATATTGTGTATTTACAAGGGCGAATCGAAAAGTAAGTTACACTAGCTCGCCGCGAGAGCACGCTGTGTGTCGTGACCATGGTCAATGTGGAGCAAGCTAGAGTAACTGACGACATGTCCGATAGGAAGGTTGGTGTGGTATCCCATTGTGTTGTGTGTGCAGAGCGAGCTTGGCTCGATGGAGCGTCAACTGGATGTTCGCTTCAAATTCGAAATGCGTAAAACGATCAGATTTCTATGGGCTAAACGGCTCAATTTCACGGGCATTAATCTAAAATCACTGCTGTATATGGTGAACGAGCAATTACTCGCCCAGGTACCATAAAGTTGGGTAAGCAATTCGACGCCGGACGCACGGAACTCACGGACGAATATCGCTAAGGTAGTCCCGCAACGTCCAGTACCGATGCAAATGTTGACCGTGTGGATGGGATCATTAGGGAGAATCAGTGCATCACTGAAGGAAATTTCCAGCATGCTAAATATTTTGTATGGCAGAATGTGTCCTCCATTGTTCATCAGCACCTTGGATTTTGTGTCAAAGATGGGTCCTACGTCTGCTCAGATGATCACAAGGAACAACGTTTCCAATCGTCACTGGCAGTTTTGCAATGCGTTTCTGCGGAGAATCATAACAGAAGATGGAACGTGGGTCCACCACTTCACCCCCAAAACAAAGAGAACATCGATGGAATGGGTGCACACCACATCACCACCACGAAAGAAGGCCAAGGTCCAGCCTTCTGTAGGAAATATAACGGCGACAATGTTCTTTAAAGAAATTAAAGAAAAGCGGCATGGAAAATTGAGCGCCGGTGTGATTTTGTTGCACGATAACGCACGGCCCGCCAAACGTCCAAACTGCAGCAGCGATTCAAGTGGGAGGTCTGGCAACATTCTCCACACAGTCCAGACTTAGCGCCATTCGATTATCATGAGTTCGGTAAGCTGAAAAAGGATCTCGGTGGACGACGATTCCGAAACCATGAGGACGTGAAAGCAGATGTCTCCAAGTGGTTACATAGAGCTGAAGGTGATTTATATGCGTCCAGAATCGAAAAGTTGGTTGACCGTTCTGAGAAATGTTTACAGTCTCTTGGGGACTATGTGGAAAAGTGAACTTGCATTGTATGTTGTCATAGCCGCTTTGCCTATGTGTAGGTGGTTTCATGAATGGCTATAACTTGGAAGTGAACTTACTTTTACATGTATCAATGTATGTATGTATGCATAGATGTAGGTTATAACTTGAAAATCGCTGGACGGATTTTTATGCGGTTGACGCTTTTGCCTTGAGGATATGTCGAGAAAGATTTTCGTATATAAAATATTAGACTGTACTACAACAAAACCAAGCAGACCGATCAAGTGTCTGTGAGGTTTCGATCACATAGATATCAGGTTGCATTCGGGAGATAGCGGGTTCAAACCCCACTGTCGGCAGCCCTGAAAATCGTTTCCCGTGGTTCCTCGTTTTCACACCAAGCAAATGCTGGAGCCGTATCATAATTAAGACCACGGTCGCTTCCTTCCCACTTCTAGCCCTTTCCTATCCCATCGTCGCCGTAAGACCTATCTGTGTCGGTACGGCGTAGAGCTAATTGCGAACAAACAAAAAATCGAGTAGCAACAATTTCCGAGAAACAACTCGACGGAAATTACGCCAGGCGAGAAATTTATCACCGCCCGCTCTCTAAACCTTTGAAGATATCAGCCAACTGTACGGTCATAAACTATATGAATTGTAGACCATAAAAAGTGTTACAAAAACGTCGAGGAGACCGCACGCCTACTGTATCTCGTTTAAAAGTTCGGTCACAGCAACGGCACTTCTTCTTCTTTCTTCTTTATCGGTTTACCCTCCAGGGTCGGTTTTTCCCTCGGACTCAGCGAGGGATCTCATCTCTACCGCCTCAAGGCCAGTGTCCTGGAGCTTCATACTCTGGGTCGGGGGATACAAACTGGAGATTATGACCAGCACCTCGCCTAGGTGTCCTCACCTGCTATGCTGAACAGGGGCCTTGGTGGGGGATGGGAAGATTGGAAGACATAGACAAGGAAGAGGGAAGGAAGTGGCCGTGGCCTTAAGTTACCATCCCAGCATTTGCCTGGAGGAGAAGTGGAAAACCACGGTAAACCACTTCCAGGATGGCTGAGCACAGTGGGTAATTTCTAGCATCCAGCCGGCCAAAAATAATATTTTCAACCCTTGTCTTTGGTGCGCATTTTCTGTGAGTCGTATTTATAAGACTCTTGGGTACAGTAATTAAGTATTGAAAAGTCGCGCTGTCTGATTATCTAATTTCACCGAAGGGCTAAAGTGGCTCTCTTCCGTTAGTGCATCATATTCTGGCGAGGCGAGCGCGCTGTTATTATTATGTGAGGGCTCAGTAAAGACGTCAGAACTAAATATTTCATTAGCTTGCAATGCGATTATATTAGATGGAGGAATGTATTTTTATACAGTATGTAGCATTTTCTGAAAATTACTATATTGTTGTCCGAAATATGCACTTAAAATTCAGGCACACGGTGTCCAAGCGCTATCTAATTATACACATTTGAGCTGACTTTCAAAACGGACTGCCTTTGATTTCCGCAATGAAAGTCTTTTGGATGACTTATCTATACTTTCTTGAATAGAAAACCGTGACTTTTTGCTGAGACCAGGCGCGACCATGAGAGTAATTAATTTTTTTCAGAAGCCATGTACTCTGTAACTCGGAGGTCGGTTTTCGAGCTGTTGAGGAACAGCAGGGAATATAAGCGGAACGATGATATTGCGAATGTTGTAATTGAACATTTAGGCTTTGAGGATTGTTTAGAGGATATATCCAAGTCAATAAGGAAATATGTCAGTATTTTGTGTGCTAAAATTCGACCACGCTGGACAAAATGTAGTAATTAGAAAAAAGGAGAAATTGCTGGTTCGAGCAGAGAATGAGCCTTTCAGAAGGATGTGCATCACAACAATGTCAGGATGAGCCTGCCAGTACTATAGCTCATTCCATGTAAGAAAACAGTATTGCTCTTATGACAACAGGGTTGCCATATCGAACGGCTCGGCTCAACGCCATCACGGGAAAACGGCGACACATAAATTTATGATATTCGGTTGAAGAAAAAAGGCTGAAGAAACTAAGCTACAAATTACTTTTATGAACTGAAGGGGACGTGGGGTTTACAGGGGCCACTTTTGGTTTGTACAGAATCAGAGGTAAACTACGGCACATAAGAAACCTCAGCACTGAAATATAAGCCAAGTTGCGAGAGAAAATAGAGAAATAATTTTATGGACTTGATGGGCGGGTGATGTATTTAATTGCATTTAATAAATTTATCCAGACAATGAAAGCTAGAAAACAGACGCAGTGAATAAATACTGCAGATGACTACAAAAGATCACAGTATTAAGAGGCGGCCGGAGCTGGAACGGCCGGTCACCAGCTCAGTAGTTGTTGTAACATGGGTCAAAAGTTTGTAAGAGTTTTTATAAGGAAACGGAACAAGGTAAAATTATTTTGTTTTTATAGCGCACGGTAGTCTGTGATACACTTTTCATTAGTGCAAAAACATTTCAAAAAGAAATGCAAATATAGTTATAAAATGGTAATTAAAATAACGAATCTCCATATGAAATTGAGCTCTGAACCGTGGTTTTCCTAAACTTGTTTTAAGTCAAGATGGTGTTCAAATTAGAAGCAAACTATACCGTAGCGAAGCTTATATTTTTCTCTAAGGGGCTACTTTAACATACTTCAAAATTAAGGATTCTTTATATATTTAATCGTGATTTTAATAAAGCTCTGCTTATTGACTTACGAGTGTCGGCCGAATTCTAGTGCTGGTAGTTCAGCCAGTTTCCGGCAGATGCCGCAGCGCCTTGTCCTTGAAGAGAGATGATGACAGATTAGCTCTTACCCACGCAGGCAGGGATGTGGTGAGCGAGATCTTCAGCTGCTATCAGTCGCTTCCTCACCCTTGTTTCATAACAAGCGGCAGTGGACACGCTGACAATACTTTGTTACTCGCTAGTTGTGGTATGACCTTTCAATAGCACGTTACATTTTGTCGTGTTTTATTATGCCGTATCTTTTTACCGAGTGCAATGGAATGGCAAAATGCTTGATTTGTAATAAGACATTAAAATTTATAATAATAATAAATAATAATAATCGTATGGCCTCAGCTACCGTGTGCAGACATTTCAATTTGACGCCATCTGGCTGTCTGCTCGTCAATTTCGACGTTCCGTTTTTCTCTAGGCCCCCACTAGGTGGCAGACCGAGTAAACCGAAACTCTCTTGGGCGTCTATGGCTGAGATTTAATTAATTTTGTCGGGTAAACACCAAATGTGTCACCAGAGATCTTTTACATGCCGACATCGTACATGGAGTGTCGAATGGACTTTTTTCCGCCCTTCAAAAATTAAAAATTAAAAATATTAACACTGGGCGAGCTGGCCGTGCGGTTAGAGGCGCGCGGCTGTGAGCTTGCATCCCGGAGATAGTGGGTTCGAATCCCACTCTCGTCAGCCCTGAAGATGGTTTTACGTGGTTTCCCATTTTCACACCAGGCAAATGCTGGGGCTGTACCTTAATTAAGGCCGCGGCCGCTTCCTTCCAACTCATAGGCCTTTCCTATCCCATCGTCGCCATAAGACATATCTGTGTCTGTGCGACGTAAAACCACTAGCAAAAAAATATTAACATTCATCGACATTATTCTTTAAAACACGCCGAAGAATATGACAAATATGTTGGTGAAGAACATGAAATTGCGAATGAACTTAGAACAGCTGCCTTATCTGAGGTAGGTGTTATCCGACTTTATTGAATTGTCTTTGTAATATTAGTGACGCAATGATGTTTACTATTCAAACTAAGACAATTAACTTATTTTTATTGGTAATTGTTGGGCGGAGGTGAATCGTCAGTTCGAATAAGCTACAACATATCTCACTAAAAGAATGGCTAAATGGCGTAACGTTACAGAAAGAGATGTAGTAATGGTCGAGAATCCGCATACTGAATAGTAGTTGCTACTAATGTTTCTGTATTATCTCTGTGTGTATACATTTATAAAGCTATTTTAAGGTTTAGTAGAATAAGAATAAATTGATATAAATATATGTTGTTCCTCTTTCAGTTGTAGCCTATTACAATATGGGCAGTGGCGGTTCTAGATACGTAAAACCCGAGCTCCATAGCTGCAGTCGCTAAAGTGCGGCTAGTATCCAGTATTCGGGAGATAGCAGGTTCGAACCTCACGGTCGGCAGCCCTGAAGATGGTTTTCCGTGGTTTCTCATTTTTACACCAAGAAAATACTGGGGCTGTACCTTAATTGAATCGATTATTTCAGAAACAAGTCAAGCGCCAAATCTGTCATTTTTGGGAAAATGAAAGAAACTGTCTAGCATCAGACAATATGTTACGGTAGGCAGGCCCCGATTTACAAATGGGCGGACTGGGCATTTGCCCAGGGCGACAGTTTTTGAGGGTCGGCGGCCGGCGGATCGAGTAATTATGGCCTGCGTTTTTACGTCTTAAATTCATTACATTCAAATTACTTTTACATTCCACAAATTATTCCAATTATTTTATTAGACTATATAAAACACTTTAAACTATTCTAACTTTAAAACCTGAATTTAATCTATATATTTAAATTTTATGAAGAAAACGTGTCTTATTTCTAAAATTATTTACTTACATACAAACTATCAAACTGAACCAACGGCTTTTTAAATAACAATAAAAACAGCCTCATTCTTATTTGGCTGTTATCTTTATTTGGCTTGATAACTTTAATTATGAGAATGAACTGTATTTGCGTAATGTGCTGTTTAAAAACTCATAAACTTGAAAACTGTAATATTTAATTATTTTTTAGAACGAGCAGAGGGGCGGGCGGCTAAATATTGTTTGCCCAGGGCGTTAACTACGTGAAATCGGGGCCTGACGGTAGGGGTTTTAATATTTTAGCTTGAGAGTATTATATCTCTTAATAATTTCTATCTAAGGAAAAATATGTTGTGCTTATTAACTTTGCCATTAAAAAAACCGGAACAAATTTCCACTTAACTGGTTTCTGAAATAAACGAGTGTTGCAAACATATTTTTATGGGATGATTCTTGAATTTTGAAGGGATTTTGTCATAAACTCCATATTTGTTAAAAAAAACATATTTTAATAGGTTTAGACTGTATTGCTGATACAAAAGGATGAAATCAGCAATGCCTGCTCATCATGACAGGAGGTAATCAATCCGCATAAACAAACTCCACAGCACATTCTGTCTCTGCAGTAGGCCATTGTAAAATGCTGTCATAAAAGTATTCATATTCCACCAGGTAAGGTTTTAAGGCATTTAGTTCACGTATCTTCTTGATATTGATGGGCACCTAAAACAAACAATAACAAAGAATAATGTAGGGTTCAGACCAGGTACTTCCTTGTCTGAGTAAGAAATATAACCTTCTCCTTTTACCCTTGCATTCCGAATAATATTACGCGTGTGAGTTTGTTTGTCTACCACTCCTCGTTTCCTTTTTAGATACAGGTTCGTCTTCTGATTTATTTTTGCTACAGTAGTGGCTTTACGTCGCACCGACACAGATAGGTCTTATGGCGACGACGGGAGAGGAAAGGCCTAGGAGTTGGAAGGAAGCGTCCGTCGTCTTAATTAAGTTACAGCCCCAGCATTTTCTTGGTGTGAAAATGGGAAACCACGGAAAACCATCTTCAGGGCTGTCGACAGTGGGATTCGAACCCGCTTCTGAATTTTCAGACATATCACTTCTTCTTCTTAATCTGTTTACTCTCCAGTGTCGGTTTTTCCCTCGGACTCAGCGAGGGATCCCACCTCTACCGCCTCAAGGACACTGTCCTGGAGTTTCAGACTTTGGGTCGGAGGATACAACTGGGGAGAATGACAAGTACCTCGCCCAGGCGGCCTCACCTGCTATGCTCAACAGGGGCCTTGTAGAGGGATGGAAAGATTGGATGGGTCAGGCAAGGAAGAGGGAAGGAAGCGGCCGTGGCCTTAAGTTTTTTAGGTACCATCCCGGTATTTGCCTGGAGGAGAAGTGGGAAACCACGGAAAACCACTTCTAGGATGACTGAGATGGGAATCGAACCCACCTCTACTCAGTTGACCTCTCGAGGCTGAGTGGACCCCGTTCCAGCCCTCGTACCACTTTTTCAAATTTCGTGGCAGAGCCGGGAATCGAACCCGGACCTCTGGGGGTGGCAGCTAATCACACTAACCACTACACCACAGAGGTGAGGCACATTACTAAGAATATAAAAAACACTGCACTGAACAAAAGAAACACTTTTTGAATCAGTTGTTCACAAAACTAGGAACATGCGATTCCAGAAACACAACAATGACAACAAAAACAGATGAACAGCTGGTTATTCTGGATTCAGAACAGCAGCGCCAACCGGAAAGGTACCAGCAGTTTATCGCGGAAACCAGCCAAGCGGTGTCACTTAACTGGTTTCTGAACTAAATACGAAATTCAACGTAAGGCCTGACTATTATAGGACGACGTTTCTTGACTGGTTTCAGCACCAAAATGTGCGTATAACTCATTTTTCCATTTTTTGGCACTTGACTGCTTTCTGAAATAATCGATTCAATTAAGGCCACGGCCGCTACCTTCCCACTCCTAGCCCTTTCCTGCCCCATCGTCGCCATAAGACCTATCTGTGTCTGTGCGAGGTAAAGCAACTAGCAAAAAAAAAAAAAAAAAAAAAAGATATGTCACTTGAAGAAGAAGGATGTATGACAGTGAGAAGCCCGGCACAAGTAAGTGGAAATAAAGCTAAGACTCAGCTAAGGGCTCTGTGGTCGCCAACCCAGACTCCCAAGTTCAGAGCCTATGGGGCCCGCTTTAGTCGCCTCTTACGACAGGCAGGGGATACTGTGGGTGTTATTCTACTACCTTACCTACAGTACCTTATTTTCACTGTTTTGCTCAGCACTAACCCATGCTCAATAATTTCCTGGAATATTTCGCATTCCGTACAAATGTCAACACCATCAGCTCCGTGCAAGTACTGTATCACAACTTCCTGGTGACAGACTATGTGACGCTGGAGGGTGAGAGGGGAATCGCTCGCTCGGCCTTGGCCTGTCTTATTGCCATCTATGCACCCGCGATGTAACTATCAGTGGAGTTAGCTGTCGATAGCAACGAGACTAGTGGCGATATTTTGAAATAAAATGTGAATCTAGAACTGACTCCGGCCGCCTCTTAATGTTAAAGAAATAAATCACACACGTAGGCTTATCGCATAACTCTCATTCAACACAATACATTTACGCACTGATTTAAAGCCTAAAATACACACGCAATAAATAAATACTGTAATGACTTCACTACAGAAGTTCAGGGAGGAAACGCGTCTATCGGTTGATATCCAAAGCAAAGTGCTGGCAATACCAATGATGGAAACCGCTAGAAGATTCTTCAGAAAGGCTTCCACTTCTGCGGATATTACTGGAGTAGATATAAATTTAATAAACTATCTACGTGCCATCGTAGAAACTCTTTCGTGTGGGTATGCTATTGATAAAGTGACATTTGACATGTACACAAAGGAAACTATACAATTGTACTTACAAAAATACAAATCGTACTACATGCCTGTAACTTTGCACAAACTCTTGGTTCATGGCACTGTATTATACATATTGGACACCTCTCCGAGGAATCACAGGAGACCAGGAATAAAGATAATAGGAAACCTTCCAGAAAGACACAAATACTGACCTTTTCCATAGGCTGCTTATATCATCGGACCCTTATATTACCAGCTTAGGGAAATCAAGGAGGAGGTAGTTCATTCCGCTTTCAGAGAAATGCTCAACTTACTGTCTGAGGCTCCTGTATCGGGTTCTGCCTAAGGAGATAATGAAAGTGACGATAGCGATTCTGATGTAACTGCATCTAATGAATAAATTGTTTGGCAAGTACATGTATTCATGTATTTGTTTTTAAACATTCTAAACAGCATGTCCCACTATTAACATCTATTTAATTTCTTAAAGGTATAACGAAAAGTGATTAAAATTACAAAGATTACTAATTCTATTCCTGGCGTAGTAATTTGTTCTTTGTACCTTATTGACCACACAATTATCTCCAATAATAACAGTTACATACTAAGTATTATGTAAATCGGTCAATTAGTTTCCGAGATACGATTTTTGGCCGGTTAGTTTCCTGAAATTACGCACTGTGCTGAGGTGGGAATCGAACCTACCCCTAATCAGTTGACCTCCCGAGGCTGAGTGGACCCCGTTCCAGCCCTCGTACCACTTTACAAATTTCGTGGCAGAACCAGGAATCGAAACCGGGCCTCCGGATGTGGCAGCTAATCACACTAACCATTACACCACAGAGGCGGACGCAACGTTCCTTAAGAGCAGATATTCTGTACTAGGTACAAAAAAGTCCCGGGGACCACATCTCTGTCATTTAAAGGTCCCCAGCAATTACATTTTGTATGTTTTTCATCGGTAGGAAGCCTGACCTACGTATTTTTTTTTATTTTTTTTTTTGCTATTGGCTTTACGTCGCACCGACACAGATATGTCTTATGGCGACCATGGGACAGGAAAGGGATAGGACTGGGAAGGAACCGGCCGGGACCTTAATTAAGGTACAGCCCCAGCATTTGCCTGGTGTGAAAATGGGAAACACGGAAAACCATCTTCAGGGCTGCCGACGGTGGGGTTCGAACCTACTATCTACCGAATACTGGATACTGGCCGCACTTAAGCGACTGCAGCTATCGAGCTCGGTGACCTACGTAAGGAAAGACCATATGTGAAGATAGGTTTGACGCTGCCTGAACTGTTGTAATTTGAGAATCGCTGGATATATTTTTATGCGGGTTTTACTGTGTAGAGAATAGGCCAACGGAGGTTTATGTATAAAATTTTGAACTGTGATGAAACCATATCGAACAGCAACGGTTTATATGAAATTGCTCACATGAACAATTTCTGGCTTACGCTGTGTAAACAAGTACAGTTATCCACAACATGCATGCATATGAATTGTAGACCATACACATTTCAACAAAATTTCCAGACACCACATACCTACCTTGAACATTTCGTCCACAGTATTAAATCTGTTATGTTTGTTGACAGTAGCAGTCCTTTGCTTGGTACAGCAATAGCTTAAGAACAACGGTAGAGATTTTCATATGATTTTTCACTGTTGCCTAGAATATCTCCCAAATAATGTTCCCACATATTTAATAATGAATTATGATGAAAGGAAACCGATCCTAATCGGTGCCTACAATTCAACTTGAAGAAAATAACAGCATTCGAATATGTTCTCGGTTTATACTCTCTAAACCGTTAAGAATATCCACAAACGATACAATAATAATAATAATAATAATAATAATAATAATAATGATAATAATAATTGTACCGGGCGGTACACCTCCACGCCGCTAATTCAGACTTTGCGCCAGTTGAAACTCCTCTACTGGAGGAAGTCTGAACTTTATCTACTGTGTTAAGTTTCAAGTTTCTCAGAAGATGTCCCTACTTGTAAATTTTGAAGTTTCTGAACTGGGTCGTTTTCGATGTATTTTTGTTTTGCCTGTAGTAAGAAGTGTGGACATTCTCTTCCAGATGGCACTACTGAAGGACTACAATTATGCACCCTAGTGCGAAGTGAAAGAACTGTGTTTTTGGAGAAATTTTGAATTCATAAATTTGTTCTTTGTTAAATTTCTTTCAGTTATTGTTTAAGTTGGCAATATTAACCCTTTCTTTCCGCCAGTTTTGAATTCGACCAATAAGGAATTTCTGTAATTAATTTTCCACCAATAATGTGTTTCTTCTTCATCGAGTGTAGGGGTTTTCGTTGTTAGCCAATAAAATGATTGTGGGCGGGTGTCCTCATTCCTGAAACGCCTCGAACTTTCCGCGAGGGTATATAAACTGCTGATTTTTGGGTCTCGGCGCCAATTCAGTAACATCTATCAGTGTGTAAAGTACGTAGCAGGGGGCGGGAAGCGCCTCTTTCTTCGGGCAGCCGTTCAACCACCAGGTAATGGCCGTTTAATAACTTCTTTTCTTGCTAGCTCAGCAGTTTAACTCTCGGGGCAGGTCCGCAGCCTTTTTACCATGTAACTTTCCCCTAAAATGTAAAGACACTTGGTATCAATTCTATCTTTTTAAACTACATATTGGGATAGAGAGTGCTTAACCCTCTCGAGCTCCCACTCATATTGCGTTGAGGTGAAATTTTCACAACCGTTTCTTCCTTAATGTAATGTAAATTGTCTCCTTCTATAAGTCACCTCTTTAGTGTGGGATTAGCCCTTGCATTAGAGGCCTAGTGTCAAGTAGGTTTTAAAGAAATGTATTAGGAGTGCAGTTACGCCTCCACTCAAGTTTGTATTTTGTGGCCATGTATTTGTCCTGTTTCTTTGGTGAATAGGCCTCAGTAGGTTGGGTATTTTTACCCCTGTGTCTATGTACTTGGAGGACAGCTTGAAAGTGGAGTTTGGTGTGGCCTTTGATAGGCTTGAACTTAAGAGCGGGTTGCTCTTTCTTAAAATTTGTTTCTGCGTGCCTCGAGGAGGCTTTACTTTGTAGTTGGGAGCAAGTGATCCTGGGCATGATTGGGCTTTTCTGCCCCTTTGTCGAACCTTATATTTGGGTAAAGTTGGGCTAATTGCTCAAGAATTGTG
Organism: Anabrus simplex; assembly: GCF_040414725.1. Lineage (NCBI taxonomy): Eukaryota > Metazoa > Arthropoda > Insecta > Orthoptera > Tettigoniidae > Anabrus > Anabrus simplex. Next base: position 277,415,056 of record NC_090271.1, read on the forward strand.
AGTCCGGGGCTCGAAGCCCAAATTCTGTAAAACTGTAATTGTACATTCTTAAATTGTTGATATTCAACTGTGTTTCTGCGATTCTTGTTATTTCTTGATCTTGATAAGAAAATATAACCTTGTTAAATTTTATCTTAACTTTAATTTCGTATTTTGAGACCTGTTCACCCCCGCAACTTCTTTCACCTCTGCACATCCACAGTACTCGGTAATAATAATAATAATAATAATAATAATAATATAATAATAATAATAATAGAATAGGGCCGATAACCTTCGATGTTAGGCCCCTTAAAACAACAAGCGTAATTGTAGAATATAAAATGTTCTACAGAAATCTCTCGAGGACCGCATATCTATCACTAAAGGGTCGTCCACTGTAACAGTTTTTATGTTGACATAATAATCAGCTTTTGGGCTTTTGCTGTGTCATCAATCAATCAATCAATCAATCAATCAATCAATCAATCAATCAATCAATCAATCAATCAATCAATCAATCAATCAATCAATCAATCAATCAATCAATCAATCAATCAATCAATCAATTCTGATCTGCATTTACGGCAGTCGCCCAGGTGGCAGATTCCTCTGTTGTTTTCCTAGACTTTTCTTAAATGATTTCTAAGAAATTGGTCATTTATTGAACATCCCCGTTGGTAAGTTATTCCAATTCCTAACTCCCCTTCCTATAAATGAATATTTGCCCCAATTGGTCCTCTTGAAATCCAACTCTATCTTCATATTGTGATCTTTCCTACTCTTAAAGACGCCATTCAATCTTATTCGTCTACTAATGTCATTCCACGGCATCTCTCCGCTGACAGCTCAGAACATACCACTTAGTCGAGCAGGTCGTCTCCTTTCTCCCGTCTTCCCACTCCAAACATTGCAACATTTTTGTAACGCTACTCTTCTGTCGGAAATCACCCAGAACAAATCAAGCTGAGTTTCTTTGGATTTTTTCCAGTTCTTGAATCAAGTAATCCCTGTGAGGTTCCCATACACTGGAACCATATTCTAGTTGGGGTATTACCAGAGTCTTTTATGCCCTTTCCTTTACATCCTTACTACAACCCCTAAACACGCTCATAACCATGTGCAGAGATCTGTACCCTTTATTTACAATCCCATTTATGTGATCACCCCAATGAAGACGTTTCCTTATATTAATACCTAGATACTTACACTGGTCCCCAAAAGGAACTTTCACCCAATCAACGCAGTAATTAAAACTGAGAGGACTTTGTAAAACTCACAACCTGACTTTTAACCCTATCATACCATTGCCTACTGTCCACCTCACAACATTATCGAGGTCATGTTGCAGTTGCTCACAATTTTGCAACGTATTTATTACTCTATACCGAATAACATCAACCGCAAAAAGCCTTACCCCTGATTCCACTTGTTTACTCATATCATCTAAATATATAATAAAACATAAACGTCCAATAATACTGGCTTTAGGAATTCTCCTCTTAATTATTACAAGATCAGATAAAGCTTCGCCTACTCTAATTCGCTGAGATCTATTTTCTAGAAATATAGCAATCCATTCAGTAACTCCTTTGTCTAGTCCGATTGTACTTCTATTTGCCAGTAGTCTCCCATGATCCACCCTATCAAATGCCTTAGACAGATCACTGGCAATACAATACATTTGACATTCTGAATCCAAGATATCTGCTATATCTTGTTGGAATCCTACAAGATGATCAGTGGAATAACCTTTCCTAAAACCTAATTTCGCAAACATGTCTAATATAATCAGAAAGAATACCTTCCCAAAGCTTTCATGCAACGCATGTCAAACTTACTGGCCTGTCATTTTCAGCTTTATGTCTATCATCCTTTCCTTTATTCACAGGGGCTACTATAGTAACTCTCCATTCATTTGGTATAGCTCATTCAACTAAACAATAATCAAAAGAATACTTCAGATATGGTACTATATCCTAACCCATTGTCTTTAGTATATCCCCAGAAATCTTATCAACCAGCCGCTTTTCTAGTTTTCAACTTTTTTGTCTTATTGTAAATGTCATTGTTATCATATGTAAATATTAATACTTCTTTAGCATTAGTCTCCTCCTCTATCTGGACATTATCCTTGTAACCAACAATCTTTACATACACATATACACTCCCCTTGTTCATTAATGATCCCTGGAATGTCCTTCTTGGAATCCGTTTCTGCCTTAAATTACCTACACATACACTTCCATTTTTCACTAAAATTCGTATGACTGCCAGTTATGCTTGCCATCATGTTACCCTTAGCTTCCTTCTTTGCTAGATACAATTTCCTGGAAAGTTCCTTCAATATATCCTTACTTCCGCAGCCATTTCTAACTCTATTTCTTTCCAATCTCCACCTCCTTCTTAGTCTTCTTATTTCTCTATTATAATAAGGTGGGTCCTAACCATTCCTTACCACCTTTAAAGGTACAAACCTGTTTTCACATTCTTCAACAATTGCTTTAAACCCATCCCAGCGTCTGTTTGCATTCCTTTTTACCGTTCTCCACCGATCATATTTACTTTTTAGAAACTGCCTCATGCCTGCTTTATCAGCCATATGGTACTGCCTAACAGTCCTACTTTTAAGACCTTCCTTTCTATCACATTTATGTTTAACTACTACAAAAACAGCTTCATGATCACTAATACCATCTATTACTTCCGTTTTACATATACAAATATTTGTAAATCATATTACAGTCTGATGCTAGGAGATACAAGCATATTCTCTACCATGTATAACTACAGAAAAGTAACACGGTACTTACTTCAGTCGGTGAGCCATCGCGGCGAAGAACAACACATTGTTCAATTCAATGTCTCAACAATCAGGCTTCTGTGGTACTGACGGACAAACAATGGCACAAACCACCAAATGAATTGTTTAATTAGCTTCTCATAGCTAATTTGGAAAAATAGTGAAGCAATACGCAACGGTGCTAAATGGCACAAGTAGGCGCTCGGGGGTTAAGTTCTGTTAGGGTAATAACATTTTTCTCTCTCCTGAAAAGTGATGAAAAAATGCTTTTCAGCTCCGGACGTTTCAGTCGTGTATTAGTTTCGGCAGACTGTGAAATATATAAAAGTTATGTGTTAACGAGAATTCGAATACACGTCCTTTCAGGCGACTTACCTCGGCTAGGTGCCCCCTTGCAGCATGTTTAAGAATAAAGCACGATGAGGCAAGGTAGGCCTATATGTGGAAACACGAGGAGTGCAGACGTGCCAGTGCTGAGTGTTTTATCGTAGCGTTTTATTGCTGTCTTTATGGAGCATTAAATGTATGTTGATATACACACCAAATTCTTCGTAAGGAACATATAATTCTATCACAGGCAGCCCATCATGGCAGCTAAGTGAAAAAGAACTCCAATAACAATATCCCTCACCGTGCACATAATATAAAAATCGACCATAGTATGTTACATGGATATCAGTATATAAAAGCCATGTAGTTATTTGTTGACCCGATATTCACTTCACGGGGTTTATAGCAGCTTTGTCACACACAAAACCAGCCACGAAGCTGCGAGAGAGATCATGTCCAGCTCCCAACCCTACTTTCCGCCAGCCTATTTCTTATTCTCTGCTCGGTTGGGTGGAGGCGAAAACGTTTCCCGGAAACCCCAACAGCCAATAACACAAACTTGCACGGCTGTTTATCTTACAGACGTAATACTGTGCAAGATGCAGGGGATAAGCTGTGAGGGGCACAAAAAGCGTTTCTTGGCAACGCCACCCTGACAGCGCCAAGTCGTAGTAACAAGTTGTTTGTAATGGATGAGGCTGCAGGATTTCACTCAGTAGGGGTCGAACCGGAACCTTAAAGGAAGCTTTACTTACGCTTGTCACTTGAGAATTCCATTTTCTAAAAAAAGAAAGGAATAAGATACTCATATACTAAGGCTAAAGGTTACGTTCTGGCCAAATGTACAGGATGGGAATAAGGTACTGTAAGAAGACTGGATTGATTTAAAGCAAAGTTCTTAAATAATTATGAAACCGCATCTGCCCATAAAACTAAACCAAGCCCCATGGCGCAACAGCCGCGAAGGGCCAAGGCCTACCATGTGACCGCTGCTCAACCCTAAGGCCTGCAGATTACGAGGTGCCGTGTGGTCAGCACGACGAATCCTCTCGGTCGTTATTCTTGGCTTCCTAAATCGGAGCCGGCGTCTCACCGTCAGATAGCTCCTCAATTGTAATCACGTAGGCTGAGTGAACCTCGAACATGCCCTCAGATAAGGTAAAAATCCCTGACCTGGCCGGGAATCGAACCCGGGGACTTCGGGCAAAAGGTAGACATGCGACCCCTATACCGCGGGGCCAGGACATCTTCCCATATAGTTTTAAAATACAGTATGTGGTAATCACTGAGTCTCACATATAATTGTAAAGGACAAGCTTGTAGTTGTAGGTGACTGTTGATTTCGTGATAGTAGTCAAAGAACCTCTACGTTTACGTGGAATCTGAACCACAGTTGCGTTACTGTCCATTTCATTAATCTAACATCTCCTGGCTGGGATTCGAATCACGATTATCTTAAAGAGAAGTTAGTGAGAATCTTATTGTTCTCCCTCCTCCAACCTCCCTTAATCAACTATCGTTCTCTTCCGCTTCCGATCCGAATGGTTTGCGCGATCTGCAGTGTTTTGTTTCTATTTCTTGCGCTTATGGTCCTTCTAGTTCTTCGTTTTGTCATATTTAAAATGCACTTACTTTTCGAAAGTTTCCTGTAATGTTGAGAAAGGAAAGGTAAGGGATGTTGGTGGTGATGGTGGTGCTGGCGATTACTGTTTTAAGAGGAAGTACAACTAGGTAACCATCCTCTATTAACAATAATCAGAGAGGAAAATAAAAAGGATCCGAAACTTCGAAAAGTGAAAGCATCGGCCAATGAAAGACAAGGGCCACGAAGTAGGTGAAAATGAAAGACTGTCTAGGATTCGTAAACCCAATACCGATAGGATAGGAAAGAAGAAGAGTTGACCAACGGAGGTCATATAGGATACGTGAAAGTGAGGAGCCTTGTACATGTATGTGGAAGCAATACCAGGTCTCAGCTAAGGGCTCCGTGGTCGCCAATCCATGTTCCCAAGTCAAGATCCTTTAGAGCTCCTTTTAGTCGCCTCTTACGACAGGCAGAGGACACCGTGGATGTATTCCATAGAAGGAAAAACATCCGAGACTGGGAAGATGGCGGCCATCGCCTTAATTAAGGTACAGGACCAACATTTCCCTGCATGTAAATCGTAAGCCACACAAAATGATATTCCGGCCTGCCAGCAATGGAGCTCAAAATTACCATCTTTCGAAGACAACGTAATGGCTCACATCCAATTCGTTGCCTTTCTTCTAGGTGGCAGAAATCTTATCTCCCATATGAGGACGATAGCGTCGATTTTTGCCCTTTAAAAACGACCTCATTTTGTACACTGTCAGGCGTTGACCTTCTGCTACCAGTTCCATTTAATTATAACAATAAGCCACTGAGGATAGTGATCCTATTTAAACAGACTCTACAATAACAAAAACTTAAGATTAAATACCCTCCGATTGCCTGCTTTTCGACACCTTTATTTTACCAAGCGGGGTATTTTGACTACCCCAATACAGATTTTTTGGTTTGCTGGAATATTTGTTTTTAGATTCCATTATTCTAATTTTATTTTTTCTATTATTTTCAATTAATCCCCTCTGTGGAAATTAATCCTTTCGACAACCTTACTTGTTGCAGTTGAAATCTGTTATAATCATGCAATTTTAATACAACAGCAAACGTCTAATTCAACTCAAGCACAGTAACTGAAACAATAGATAACAATGTATTTGATATGAATAATATGTGTAGAGTAAAATTCAACAATGTAAGAGTTAAATAAGAAAGATGAAGGGGAAAAATATTTCGTAAAACCTTCATTGTTGACAAACAGGAAAATAAGACATTTCATACCAAGCGGGGTAATCTCACAACCCCAACAATAAATCCCGTCATTTAATTAATAAGTTAAAAAATAAATAAACAAAAATTGGGTCACTTATGAGTGTAAATTAAATTAAATTAAATTTCAGGCATGCAGCTCTTCATATAAAATTATTATAGCCAAAAATCAGCCTGGGGTAGTCAGAATACCCCGCTCGGTAATGCGATGGTAACTTAATATACACACATTTTATGTTTAATTAGATTAGATATCAAAATACCAACTTGAATGTACAATTTTGAGCTTAGTAAATGCACATTAAAATGAAAATCCACAGTCGATGTTTCCAGTTGTTGGACAGGATCAGGAATTGAATGAATGAATGAATGAATGAATGAATGAATGAATGGAGCTCCCATCTAGGAGCGAGGATAGGAATCGTGCCGGCTGCGGAAGCCCGTCGCACTCCTCTGGGGCGAAGATCAATGACTGAAAGATAAAATGAAATGTTATAGGAGAGTGTTGCTAGATCGAAAGATGACAGGGAAAACCGGAGTAGCTGGAGGAAAACCTGTCGCAACTCCGCTTTATCCAGGGCAAATCTCACATGGAGTGACCGGGGTTTGAACGACGGAACCCAGCGGTGAGAGGCCAGTGCTTTGCCGCCTGAGCCACGGAGGTTCTAGTAAAGGTACATAACCGGGATGAAAAGATCACATGGGCTTAATGATAAATATCACGGAGATTCAAATGGGTTAACTTGTTCTGATTCAAGAACTATATCGATGATGTACGAGGAGGAGTTAGTTAAATTCCCTTTAATGCTGGAAAAGTAAGAAATCTATAATCCAGGAAACTAAACTACTAGTAAATTTGAAATTTACTGGCTTATAGAAAACGATATATTGTAGCAAACATAGTATGCACAAATCTACATTAATTAATTACAGTTTTTGTAATCGTCCAAAAAGCAGATTTTTACTGTAAGTAATTTCTGGGAGATGAATTCGCAGGTTAGTGAAGTACAAACGTATTAAAGAACCCGTGATGCCGTGAAGAGGGTTTTTAGATTTTGAATTTAACTGTACGATGTATGCGAATCTGAAGTGTTGAGTTTTTGTATCAGTTATTTCTGTCATGGACGGTGTTTTTCAATAGGAACAGGTTATAGATATTACATGGGATTTTAGCACATACAGTATCCTGTGTGTAAGTAGCTACCTACTTTCTCGAAGTTTTAAATACTGAAGCTTTACATAATGTGTAATGTGTACATAATGCAGGTATTTTGATTCCCTCTGAAAGTTAATCTTCAATATTTCATATAAATTAGCTGACCCATGGTCGATGATTGGAAATTTCAAATATTAGGTGAGCAACATAAGCGTATTAGGTGGAATATAATGGATGTTTCCCTTCAAGGCATGCATAGATGAAATTGTATTTTTTTTTTAGTACACTGTTTTGTACTTCATCCAAGACTATGTTATCTCGAAAATCATTTCTAAGTTGATGACAGTCACCCTGTAGTGGATATGTATGAACGGTCGTGCAACTAAGGCCGGCCATACACGTTGCGGCGTACCGGAGAGGTTTACCTGTACAGTTGTCCTGCGCAGGTTCGATGAACCTGCACAGGTGGCCAGACCAGTACAGGCGAGCCAGGAAGATCAGAAAAACAATTCCGTTACCTGCGCAGTTGAACATAACTGCACGTCTGTGTGATTCACCCAAGACCTGCACAGGTTTAAGCTCAGTTGAAGCAGGACAAGCGCAGGAAGAGGGTCTTGCGTTCCGTTTATTTGTTTTTACAAAACCCCTCGGTTTGTTTTCTTTTGTAATTTCTTTTTGGTTGCCGGTGATTTTTTGTTTTGTTTTGATATAATACTATACGAAACATGTCAAACCGTAAGCGAACTCAAGTTTTAGAGGAGTTTATCGAGTTGTACAAATCTGAACCTTGTCTGTGGCATGTGAAGAGCAAGGAGTATCATAATCGTGCACTGAGATATGCCGCTTGTTATACAATATTATTGACAAAGTTGAAGGAATCCGAGAGGTCAACTGATAGGCAAACCCTACCGTGTATGAGGTCGTCGCCTGTACAGGTTTACTGCTCAGGTCAACTGTACAGGTAAACCTCTCCGGTACGCCGCAACGTGTATGGCCGGCCTAAAGGGATGCTGAGGGTACTTACCAGGAAGTCGAATTTAGCAGAGAAGTCAGCTAGGGATAACACGATGGTATATGCATAATAGGCAGTCACGCGACTGTTAGTGAAAAAAGGAAGGGTATGTGTAGTTAATTTAATACACGAACCGGTTTGAGGAAGGATATTCCTTGAATCATTAATGAACAAAGTGAGCATAAGGATTTACAGAAGGCAGAAGTATTTAGTCAGCAGTAAGTGCACGAAACGATAACGTACCGGTAGAGGAGGTGATTAATACTAGAGATGTACCGATATTTTCCTATAATAATAAAAATATTAAAAATAGATTTTAAAAGTTAATAGCTAAAAAAGTAGCTGGCAGGTAAAAGATTTTTAGAGATATGCTAGAGGCAATGGGACGACATGCAGAACTATATCTGAAATACATATTTAATTACTTTTTGCATTAGGAACTATACCAAGTGAATGAAGAGTTGCCATTGTAATTCCTGTGTGTGAAGGGAAAGGCTATAAACACAAAGCGGGTAATTAAATGCCAGTCAAATTCAAATGTGTTGCATGTAAGCTCTGGGAAACATTCTTTTGATATTAGACACTTTCGTGAAATTACCAACTGGTTTGATAGAAGAAGGTTCGAATTTAGGAAAGCTCATCCCAGTGAAGCTCAACTTGCAATATTCCAGATATAGCGGATATTTTAGACTCAGGAGATCAAACGGACATACAGCTATTGAACTATACACGGCTAGATCATAGAAGACTTCTGACGAAAATGAGGGCTCTTGGACTAGGAAAGAAAGACTAATGGTTGGCTAAACTTCTGGAAAACAGAATTCAGGGAATTAGAGTATATGAAGCATTAGATTCTGTAAAGAAGAGAGACAGGGGGTGGAAATGTTCAACAAGGCAGATTCTTGAACTTTTATGTTTCCTTATTCATACAAATGATACGTGTAAAGAACTGGAATCAGAAGTAAGGCAATTTTCCAGATTGTGTTGCACTGTTTAGAGTAATAAATAAATTACAGTATTGTAGACGACTGCAGAAAGTCTTCGACAATTTCGTGAGATGGGCAGCAAACAAGGATATGTTGGCAAACGGGATGGAATGTCAGAATGTAAGTTTCACCAGGAGAAAAAGTTCTCTGAGATTTAATTACTGTGTTGATGGGTTGAAATTCTATCACGGGGATTAATACAAAAACTTAGGTGTTAATATATGTGAGGAAATACCTTCATTGGGGTAATCACATCAACGAGCTAATAAATATTAATTCAATGAAATTACTAAATAATGACGTATAACTTTAGAAAATGACCTAAAATACAAAATGAAAAAGAAACGGCAAAAACTGACCGACAATTCTACCTACATTTCTACAATGTGGGAACTATGATCAAGATTTCTGTACAAGTTAGCAAATAATAATAATAATAATAATAATAATAATAATAATAATAATAATAATAATAATAATAATAATAATAATAATAATCATAAATCCACGGCCGCTACCTTCCCAATTCTACCTCTACTCCAACCTTATGTCTCCGAAAATCTTCAGTGAGTTAGTGAGACATTAAACTACAAACAAACAAACAAACAAACAAACAAACAAACAAACAAACAAACAAACAAACAAACAAACAAACAAACAAATCGTCCCTTTTTATCTCGAAATATTTCTCTCACAAATTTTTCGCCAATGTAAAAAGCTAATTAGGTCTGGAAATACTTTAATACCCACGAAGACTGCACGACATCGCTTTGGAGAAAATGTTCTCCATCGGACGAAGAATAGCATTTATGCATTTATGATCAAGAGTCCCAATTTCAAGTGCCCCACTCCTTCCCCTCCACCAGTCCGGTTAATAACGTTCCTTGGTAGAAAGTTTAAGGCTTCCAACCAGGCTGGAAGCACCTCAAATTCATGACTATTTTCAATTTTTCTACATCACTACACTTCGAGTTCCACTTATCAGTATATATTACACGTACAGTTATGGAGATAGGCTCTGCAGATGAAATTGACTTTCATTTCAATATTCTCCGTTTTTAGGAAGCTTGAATGATAAGAGAAGCTCCGCACCACATAAGAAATAGCGAACTACTACCACGACCGGGCTCTCATGTCGTAAGTCCAGACGAAGCCGCCCCACTTGCTGTGGTCGTTCACTCGTGAAAGGGAAAGTGAAAACCTTCTTCCTCTCTCTTGAGGCCCAAACAAAAGGAGATATTGAGATGCAGCTAATAAAAGCCAACAGTGTAGAAGCGATAGTCATCGGTTTGGCATGGAAACAGCGCCCTCACATTTCCACCCCACTGTGCATCCTAACCACGAACCAGGCCGCGCCGTCACGTCATGATTAGACCGAGGAAGATGGTTTGTGTCTTATTTCCATAAGAAATCGAATCATATAGGCTCATTGTTCCTCGCTGAAGTCCTTTCCCACTCCCAGCCTCAATAATAACTTAGATATAAAGAAATCGATCTCCAGAAACATTTTTCATATTATTCTTAAATTAAAGTGAGACGACCCGCAGCTGAGTTTTACAGTCGTCATGAACTTAAAGAGTGCCTTTTTGACATAAATTTGTCTTATGGCTGGGGTTCTTCCAAAAATTGTGTAACGTGGCACGACAAAATGTGTAAAGGAAGTGTAACCATAGCAACCGTGTAGGCTATGTCTTATGGTTGGTTGCGATATGAAATTAGCAGCCGTTGATGGATGGCCATGACCGTTATGATCACGTTATTTCTGCAAAGAGAAAGGGGTCTACTTTTATTGTCATGAACTATGCATTACTTCTACTTATATCAAGTAAATCGATTTTTGTCAAACTAACGACTATGAATCGTACATCATAGGCTTTCTGAAGACAAAAGTCTCCTCGATTTTGTAATACGATTACACTTCTTAAGTGACAGAAAGATGAGATAACCGTATGACATCGTCTACCATGTAGCGAATATTAAAAGTAACTTAAATATCATATTTAAGTGTCCGCCTATTCAATACATACCTAATTCATTACATCTAGTACATGTTTCGTCCCCTAAGGGACATCCTCAGCTAGAATAAACTACAATAATATATCAGAATACAAGAATGAAGCTGTTAAAGCGTTTTCGTTTGACACCATGTGGATGCTTGCTCGTCAATTCCATTTTTTTCTACTCTAAGTCTACTGTGTATCTCCTGAGCTACTCTGGTTGATTTTTAATGAATATTGTCGAGTAAGTACCAAATGTGCCACCAGAGATATTTAAGTGCCGACATCGCACGACTTGGATTTTCGAATGGACTTTTTACCGCCCTTCAAAAATCCGACTACTTCTGCCGGGTTTGAACCCGCTATCATGGGATCCGGAGGCCAACACTCTACCAAATATCCACAGACGGAGCTTTTAAATGACAGTATTTCATCAAAATTTGAGTTCGTTTGTAGGTATTTTCATTAATGTGTAAAATAATAATAATGTTGTTGATTTTACATTCCACTAAATACTTTTACCATTTCGGAGACACCGATCTGCTAAACTTTTGTCCCGCAGAGTTTCTTTAACGTCCCCGTAAATTCACTGACATGAGGCTGACGTATTTTTATCACCTTTAAATACCACCAGATTCAGCAAGGATTGAAACTCCCAACTTGAACTCAGAAGGCCAGCGCCCTACTGCATGACCTACTCAGCCCGACTAGTATGTATAATTATGTGTGCTCTGTTTTAGATTTTCTTACACTTCATCCATTCCTGAAATACCTTCTTTTTCTGCTGCTGCTGTTTTATCTCGTTCCGATTTTGACTACCGGCATGGCTAATTTCCTTTTGTCGTACACAGCGTGGAAGAGCTCCGAGGTGCATATACCAACTCATTTCTTCATATTGCACCCGCCCCCTACCTAACTGGCACCGGCATGAGATCTACAGGGTCGCTGACAGGTCATGAAGTAAGAAATAAATAGGCGCTGAACTAAAGTAAGCTTAGAGGCGTACAAGGGAGGAGAAGCGGGGCATATAACCAAAAATGAGAACACCTTCGAATTAAAATATTTGACTCACAAACCGGTTTATTGAACCTTAATGATAATGGGAAATGATGCATTAAACAACACTAATGAATTACATTAAAATTTACAAATGCTTGTTGTGGGTTGTTTGTGGACCTCTGTCCGTTATACGTGATAGAAACGAGTACGTTATCGCGAAGCGATCTATCGTGACATATAGCGAATGGAAATTTTATCATAACACTGAGGCTATATTATCGCTAACACATAAAACTAACATGCGTCCGACCACACGTCTGAGCAATCCCTATTCTAATAAAGACCTAGATTTCCCAATGAAATGACAAAAAAATGAATATACACACATATGATACAACACCTGGGATCGAACCGACCCTCGCTATTCTAGGCATCGTCGAGCTGATGGACAGAACCACCACTGACCTTATGTACAACCACACATGACACAAAAACACATATATGGTACATGATATGCAAGAAAAACACGTAAAAGGCACTTGATCTTCCTTCTGACACTGTAGGCCTCCAATGCCTACGTTGAGCATCGAACTGACAACCTCTTGCGATGAAGGCAGGGTCCTGTAATCCCTATCTAATTATACTCGTACAATTAACAATAATTCATTGGCAAACATTACCATCATCGGCCGGGTCGCGTGTTAATTATTTCACAGCTCTGCCGTGTTAGGTAGATCACATTATTTCGCCGTTCAAAGAAACCAACTTCCCTTTTAACAGCCACGTCCTTCCTTCCTCCGCTTACGGGACATTCAGACAAAAAAAAACACGCTGGGCCAAGGCCAGACGGTGGTTCACCCTCCCCTAGGGGTCAACACCCACATTAACAGGCGTAACATTCCCTTTCAAACGGAAACTGTAACACATCACTCGGACGTACTTCCACAATAAACTGCGGTCTTAAAATGACTCGCGCAAATCACCTTGAAATAAACACACATCTACCCAGCAGTATCATATCATTCTTACAACGCGACTCCCGTCTCATAATGGTAATCTTTGCCCGATTGTTATTTTTATTATTATTATTATTATTATCGTCGTTCTACATAGCTTACCCGCTACCTTACTTATACGTGGCCATCGCGCGGAATCTATACAGCAATTACAACACAATTAAGCACTCGCGCGGCAATTAACATCTGATTACTGACTGCTAATTAATCGATGGTCGGCACACGGCTACTCTATCGTCACACGGCAATACATGCATTAATTAATTAATTTTCACACGAATCGATGTTTAATACACTTATTATGATCACTTCCTGGCATATTTAATCACAGAATCAATTTAAACTTATCACTCCTTATCTAAGTATTTCAAAGGGTGGAAATTTTGAGGTTGTCACGTTGGCCGCTGGGTCTCGTAGTGACGTGCCTTGGCATACCGCAGTACTTACCGTTTTACATACCATGCACTTATCAAATTAATGAATACTCTAATAACTACTCTCACTGCACTCCCACAAACTAATTATTACTGGTCCTCTGACGCAAATAAACAACAGAATCTCCCAAGAAAGAAATAATTGAATGAATCACTATCCCAAGCAAAGCTAAAGTATTATATTCCCTTAATTATTTACACTCGATTACTCAGACCTGTAGTCGGTTTCCTAAGCTAAGAATTAATTACTACGCGCCCATTCCGGCGCTCTATTTCCACAGGACTACATCTTTAAATCCCTTATAGCGTCAGTTTACAATAAATATTCCCATCCCTTCTATGCATGCCAGATATTAGAACTTTGTACTCATCTCTATCACATGATGATGCCTTCGTCAACTCGGGAAGTCCATTCTGAGTTTACTCCTCCTCCATGGGCACCACGGTGATGACTTCCATTATCGTTCCATCTTGAAGTTGATGAGCCATGGTTTGATGATGTTGGAGCCGCTAACACTTAATCCTGCACAGACACAACGACACTGTTTAAGTCACACTCCGGTTAACAGCGTTCAATGTGAACGTCCGGTCACGATCTCCTATGCGACTACGTAAGATTATTATATTATAGTAACCATAATAATATGACTTTTCACGTCACGGTTTTCCAAAAAGTTAACACTGGCGTCACAGATATCAAGCTGAACACTGTTTATGCTAATTGTATTATTTCACCTTAAATAGGAATTAATTTCTATTGAACAAAGACCTAACGAGGGCTTAACGGAGCGTAGCTGCGCCGTCAATAAACCGCAAACCCGGACTGACGCTTGTCCCTTCCTGCAGTAGTTTTTACTAGGGAGCGGTACCCCTTCCACTAATTTGCGTAGCGCCTATTCCCGGCGTACTCGAGGTAAAATAGTGCGGGTGACCGGTGACCAATATCTAGTTGGTGCGATTGAGACATAACCACTCAATTATCCTTCGGTGAATCTCTTTAAATTAATTAAAATCTGTTCTGCTTCCCCTACCACACGGGGTGAAGTCCCGATCTCGAGGAGCTGTCGTGAGACTAAACAGATGGCCCCAGTACTTTTCCACGCAGAAACAACACAATATTCTTTCTTCGGCTGAAAGTTATCACGGAAGAGGACATTAAACACTCTAAATAAATGTCCCAATGACATTTATCCCTTTTAAATCGGGAGATGAGCCCCTAATTCGAGTTTTATTAATTTTCTATCTCGTAGGTAATTAAGTTGGCCAGTCCGATTCCAAGATGGCTCCTATATTCCGTTTCGAAAAAGTTAGTTTCCCCTCATTCTGTGAGTCTTGAGGAGGGATGTCTTCTCTCGAGTGATGTCACAGGGAATCCCCATTCGTAACCCCTCCCGGGTCTAAGTTGGCTTGGCTTCATCTACGGGGCCCCCGCTACACAAAGGATAATACTGCGCAATAAGTCGCAGACAAAGAAATCTCGTAGAATAATTTTAAAATACACAATTTATCTATCTCAATGGTATGAATATTCATTAGTTTCGGTATGACCTCTATTAATGATATGTATATTAATCATTTTCAGCGTTCTTTCCTTTTAATAGCATTGCGTGCGTAATTATAGAGATCGATATCAACCAAAGGTCCTTGGATCATGCCCCTGTCGGGTTCAATATTGTCGCGTCAATTTTCTTCCGCCAGGTCCTCTTTTTCCTTAAATTTTTCCTTGGTTAGTTGCAGCAGGTTTGCCTCTATGGTGTAGTGGTTAGTGATATTAGCTGCAATCCCCGGAGGCCCGAGTTCGATTCCCGGCTCTGCTATGAAATTTGAAAAGTGGTACGAGGGCTGGAAGGAGGTCCACTCAGCCTCGGGAGGTCAACTGAGTAGAGGTGGGTTCGATTCCCACCTCAGCAATCCTGGATGTGGTTTTCAGTGGTTTCCCACTTCTCTTCCAGGAAAATGCCGGGATGGTACCTAACTTAAGGCCACGGCTGCTTCCTTCCCTCTTCCTTGTCTATCCCTTCCAATCTTCCCATCCCCCATCAAGGCCCCTGTTCAACATAGCAGGTGCGGCCGCCTGGGTGAGGCACTGGTCATCCTCTCCAGTTGTATCACCCGACCCAATGTCTCAAGCTCCAGGACACTGCCCTTCAGGCGGTAGAGGTGGGTCTCCAACCCTGGACGGTAAACATATTAAGAAGAAGTTACAGCAGACGGTACATTTGATGATTCTTCATAACGCGACCTATATTACTCATTTTAAATGCTTTCAAGAGGTCGAGTCCACAATTATTCTCTGGAGTACTTGCTTTCTTTCACATGGTCCGTCCACGATATTTTCACCGTTCGCTGGTACATCGATATCTCGAAAACTAGGATTCTGTTCCCTGTACCACAGTTACGTTTGTTGATGAAATTGTGATTTGTGAGAAGGGTGAGAAAATTCCAAGAACTGTCTAGTGAAGTAAATTAACAGCTGGAAGAATGGAGAATGACAGTCAGTTTATGGAAAGGTCTTTGTTTTGTTTTTTGCAATTGGCTCTACGCCGCAGCGATAGAGATAGGTCTTATGGTGACGATGGTACAGGAAGGTGATAGGAGTGTGAAGAAAACGGCCGTGGCCTTAAATAAGGTACAGCACCATTATTTACATGGTGGGAAAGTGGGAACCACGGAAAATCATCTTCAGGGCTGTTGACCGTGGGGTTCGAACCCACTATCTTCAGAATGCAAGATCACAGTTGCACGCCCCTAACCTCACGGCCAACTCGCTCTGTTTTATGGAAAGAGGGGCGTGATTAATATAGTGGCGTACCTGCTGGCTAGGATCGACGAGGTTCGACCTTCTCTCGGTGCCAGGTTGAAAAATCACCTAGTGTTAGTAAAATCATCCCACTTAAACGGTTGTCCAGAAACGAAATGAGCCAGGTGGCTCCATTTTCTCCCCAAAATACTAGAGGTAAGCAGAGGAATGTTTCTTTAAATCAGTTTAGAGAAAATCAAGAGAAATGTAATGATCAGAGGAGGTGAGTGAAAAGATGTAAGGAAGCATGTGGTTTTATGTGGACCGAGAGAGTTGGGGGTGCAGTTAGGGTCGTTCAGCTGTGAGTTTTCATTCGGGAGATAGTGGGTTCGAATCCCACCGTCGACAGCCCTGAAGATGGTTTTCCGTGGTTTCTCATTGTCACACGAGGTAAATGCTAAAACTGTTCCGTAATAGAAACCACGGCCGCTACCGTCCTAATCTCAGCTCTTTAACACCCTTCTGCCGCTGAAATCCTTAGATGTGTGACGTGCCAAGTTAAACACAGAGTAACACGTTTTACGTGGCAGTTGATTTCGTGATCATAGCAACGGGACCTTAAGATTTATTTGAAATCGTACCACAAGGAATGTTTGTTTTAAGATCCCACATACACTGGTCGGGGTTTGAACCTCGGCCACCTTGGAGAGAAGCTAGTGGCAATGCCACTCGGCTGTCACATTACTCATTCGTTTCTTAACACTATTTTAACCACGTAACAGTCTGTCATTTATTCACTGTTATATAAATTAAAACAAGTAATTTCTTCACTGACACTGCCCGTGGCGGTTTCATAAATATCAGAGGGAATGAAATAAATTACACCCTTGTATAAATGGACAAATTAGATGAATTCACTTCATAAAGGAAGTTCGTGATATCAAAGAGAATTATGGATATCCATAACTCAGCTCCACAATTAACGACTTGACGCTAATAAACTTGTAAAGACTTCTTCAAAATACAATCTAATTAATGCAGTGTAGGATATTCCTTGCAGCGGAAAGAAGTAATTAAAACACGTTGTTCGTCCTCTTGAGAAACACAAGTTATAATGTACAGCGTGTAAAAATAAGGTTCGGCCAAACATTCAGGGCACAATCCTCATATGTAGAACAAGAAAATATGTTATAGAAATGGGCCCGAAAAAATCTTTTCTCCATGTTAAAACTTATTGTCTACAACTCTTCATAGTACATTAAACTCTACCTCACACGAAATGTTGAAACCCGCGCGAGCTGGCCGTGCGGTTAGGGGCGCGCAGCTGTGAGCTTGCATCCGGGAGATAGTGATTTCGAACCCCACTATCGAAAGCCCTGAAGATGGCTCCGTGGTTTCCCATTTTCACTCCAGGCAAATGCTCGGGCTGTCAATCAATCAATCAATCAATCAATCAATCAATCAGTCAATACTGATTTGCATTTAGGGCAGTGGCCCAGGTGGCAGATTCCCTATCTGTTGTTTTCCTAGCCTTGTCTTAAATGATTTCAATGACATTGGAAATTTATTGAACATCTCCCGTGGCAAGTTATTCCAATCCCTAACTCCCCTTCCTATAAATGAATATTTGCCCCAATTGGTCCTCTTGTATTCCAACTTTATCTTCATATTGTGATCTTTCCTACTTTCAAAGACGCCACTCAAACTTATTCGTCTACTAATGTCATTCCCAGACCAAACTTTGCAACATATTTGTAACGCTACTATTTTGTCGGAAATAATCCAGAACAAATCGGGCTGCTTTTCTTAGGTTTTTTCCAGCTCTTGAATCAAGTAATCCTGGCAGGTGATTCCGCTGTACCTTAATTAAGGCCACGGCCGATTCCTTCCCACTCCTAGCCCTTTCCTATCCCATCGTCGCCGTAAAACCTATTTGTGTCTGTGTGACGTAAAACACATTCTAAAAAAATGTTGAAAACTCTCTACCTTAGCACCGATACATCTACACGTGTGGGTATAGTATTTCATTTCGTACTATGCGGCTCTCCTTATTAGGCAGATAAAATTAAGAAGAAAAGGAAAATTTCAGCAATTATGAAAGCCGACAGGACTCATCAGTTCTTGACAGTTTGAATGCAGTACTTACATAGCAAGAGCCAGTAGCGGATATTGGGTATTGGAAGTGAAGGGGGGGGGGGGGGGGCACAAAATGTAAAGACAACAAAACGTATCCCCCCTGTGGGTAGGGGTTCTAGAATAACACCCATGCTATCGTCTGCCCTTCGTAAAAGGCGACTAATAGATAATCCAAGGGCTCTGAACTGGGGAGCGTGTGTCGGCGAACACGGGGCTCTTAGCTGAGTCTTGGCATTACTGCTACTTACTTGTGCCGGGCTCCTCACTTTCATCTAACCTTCCTTGGTCAACTCTTGTTCTTTTCCGACTCCGACGGTATTAGAACCCTCGAGGGCTAGGGAGTCATTCATTTTCACGCCCTTCGTGGCCCTTGTCTTCCTTTGGCCGATACCTTCATTTCTCGAAGTGTACCTTCCATTTTTTCTCTATGATTTATGTTATATAAAGGATGGCTGTATTTGCTCTTAAAACAATAATCACCGCCACCACAATGAAAGGTATCCATGTCCAAAGGATATAGAGAGGGAGGGGATAGATATCAAAAATTGATATAAAATGGTAAGTTACTGATGCTCTTTGAGCGAATTTCGACAGAGACGCGAATGTTGACAGTCTAGCAACTTAAGTGCGCTAATAATAACATACTCGTGTTCATAAAAACCAGAACATCTTGAAATACTAGATAGGAAGTTCATATTCACAGGACATGCACATTAGTTTGTTCTGAAGAAATGATTAGCATTTGAACCATGTAGGCCCTCAGGTTCAAGGTCCACATCGATATCTCGCCGAACCACCACCGACTGGTAAAATGTGCATGCAGCTCTCGATGTCGCTATAAACTGAAAGTAATGGATCAGTGTGACTTGAGCGGACATGCAGGATGCCTAGCAGATGTGTGCGAGAACCGTATAGTCAAATGAGTGAGTTTGAAAAAGGGCGCATTATTTCATAAGAGAACGTGATTCTTCCATCCTGGGAATTGCTGCTCGTGTGGGACGAAGTGTGTCGGCAGTGCAACGAGCGGGTACAGAATGGTTCGCAAAAGGCCATAGAATACGACGAGATGGGTCTGGTCGCACGACCCAGACCACCCTCCGAGAAGATCGACACCTCATCCGAATGACATGCAGGACAGGTCTCTGTCCTCCTCGGCTCTGCCGCAACAGGGACAACAGTGAAACAGTGTAACACATCGTACACTATCAGGAGTGAAAGTCCGTTACCGTCTGTTATCGTCTGGGTTACCAGCGTGTCGTCCACTTCTCCGCCTAACTTTGACTAATGTGCATAAACATGCTAGACTGCAGTGGTGTGTGGAAGGACGTCACTGGGATCAGGAATGGCAGCAGATAGTGTTTCTGGACGAATCAAGGTTCTGTTTGTTTCAAAACGATGGCCGCATTTTGGTTCGCCGCAAACAGCGGAGAGGCATCACATCGACTGCATTCGCACAAGACATACAGCGCCAACTCAAGGCCTTATGGTGTGAGGTGCTATTGAGTACAACCACAAATCAAAGTTGGTACGTGTCCATGGCACTGTGACCAGTTTGACCTACGTGAATGACATCCTGCGACCCGCAGTCATACCCAGTCTGCACGACACCCCAGACGCCATATTTCAGCAGGATAATGCACGACCACATGTTGCTGCACGAACACGTGCCTTCTTGTTGTCACAGGATGTCAGACTGTTACCCAGGCCCGCCCGATCACCGGACTTGTCACCAAACGAAAATTTGTGGGATGCGGTGAAACGACGGATGAGGCGCTGTGACCCAATGCTAATCACGAAAAATAAAGTGTGGAACCAGGTGAATGCAGCATGGATGGCTATACCCAAGGACGCCATTTGCGCCTTATACGCGTCGATGCCATCGCGCATGGAAAAAGTAATCGGTGCCTATGGAGTACCCAGTACCTACTAGGCAACAAGACACATGCTGAACCTAGGTGACTGAAATGCTAATCGTTCCTGCAGAACCAATGAACATGTCGTGTGAATATGAACTTCCTAGTTCTAGTCATTCAACCTGTTCAGTTCTTTATGAACATAGTGCGCTGTGCAATAAAATTTTCAGAAAAGGAACAATAATTACGCATGTATTACAATTAAAGAAAAATACTGTATGGTTATGCAATTAAGAAGTCATTTATTATTTGACTACACAGTAACACAGTAACAAACACTGGATAGAACATCACAGGCACATTGGCTAAGTGAGAGTGACAGACTGACGAATGCGCGCGACAAGCAGGTGTCCATGGCTAAAATATACCCCTGTACCCCTGCTACCCTTCGTCGCAGAACATTATACACATTGCAACGCGGGTATCCACTACTTGTTATGGCGCTGTACAATTTCGTTAGCCACGACAAACGAATATTTTTGCTTATTTCCGTTAACTGTTTTTCTTAATAGAAAAAGAAATTAACATATGGCATAGAATTGATTTGGGAAAAATTATCTTTAACTGATTTGACTACACTGGAAGAAATAAACGCAGCTCACCTGAAAAGAGTCTTGGGAGTCTCAAGAACAGCAACTTCTCATCTAGTTTATGAACAGGCAAGGGAACAATTCTATTTGGAAGATCTCACTTCAGCTTAAGCCATGGTCGAGCGCGGACGTATTGCGTGGAGGGTCCCGGGAGTGGGAGTAGGGAGAGAGAGTGCTGAGTGCTGGAAGTTTGTGTGGAGTTTATCGACAATGATTGGTCTGGAACAATACAGAGCAACTATAGGAAGAGGGTAGGGGAGACAGAAGAAAGAAGAAGTGATATCAGGTGGGTGTAAAGTTGAAATGGAGATTAAAGGAGAATTATTTCTATCAGCGGCAGTGGTTATAATATTGCTATGGATTGGGGGGGTTGAGCTGAACCCAGGTCCGACATCTAGTGGAGATGAGTCCTGGGAAGACATGGAAGAATTCAGAAAAATTGTAAAAGAGGTGGTTGAGGAAGCCTGCCCCTTTGAGCAACTTAAAGATATGATTCAAAAACAAACCAGAGAGTTTGAAGAAATGAAGGTATGGTTACGAGAAAGGGCTGACGATACAACAGCACAAGTGAGGAAAAACGCTGAAGTAGTTGCAACATTAAGGGAAAAAATAGGACGACTAGAGGAGGAGACATTGAAACTGAAAGCAGAAGTGGAAGCCAACACTTTAAATCGCAGGAAGAAGTGCCTATTTATATATGGTGTGCCGGAGGAGTTGAGAGAAGATAAAGTGCTTCCAACCTACAAAGTAGTGGACTTAATACAGGGGAAATTGAAAGTAAATTTTAGTGAAGTGGACATAGATGATGTGCAGAGACTGGGGAGAAATAGAGGCAACAGGCCTATCAAAGTTCAACTGTTTTCTACGCTGATGGCGGATGCTGTGTTAGGCAATGCGGGGAATGTGCAGAGGAAAAAAATATGGATTAAGAGAGACGTGGGAATGGATGCGATTAGGAATGAAAAAATACTGAGAAAACACAAGATACGAGCTATAAAGCAGGGGCTGAGAGCAACGATCAAAGGACAGGAACTAGTGGTGACAGGCAGCAACTGGAAGAGAATCTGGTCTGTGAATAGATTGATGGACTTAGAAATGAAGATAGAACAAGACGAAGAAAAAGAGGGAAGAGCAGCGATCAGTAGCGATGATAGGCAAAACACCAAAAGTATCAGTAGTCTATGTGAAGTGAGGCAGGGAGAGGGGCCAAGTAAAAATGGGACCATAATCAGTGAAGAGGATAGGCAGGAAAGTGAAAGCAGTGAAGTAAGAGAAGCGAAGGGTAAAAAGGTAAGGTTAGGGGCGACCTGGGAGAGTCTGGATCTGAGTAGAAGCAGAGGGAGGAGCAGAAGTTTAAGGGACCTGAGTGGAGCTGAAGTTGGAGGCAAAGGAAACCAACAGAGTGAAGATAGTGTGGAAATGGCGGCCATAGAGGTGGTACAGAAGTAGGAAGGCACAGAAAATTGACAGACATGTGGGGTACAGGTGGAAATGAGAGGGGTGTTGTTACTCGAAGCAAAAAACATTAGTGTATTGAAGAGCGAAGTTAAAGATGGTTTGACGACAGAATGTAGAGTTGAGAAGTGATGTTCGCTGGTATGGTTCGATGATAGAATAAGTGAAGACGGTTGAGTTTATTGAAATGTGGTGTTGGAGAAGTATTGAGAAGGGGTGGTGTATTTATTGTTGTGGTATGAGTTATTGATGTGTTGGTGTTGAATTACGAGTAATTTGTTAGTAAGGGATGAAGTCGTAAGTTGTAGATGGTGGAGTGATGGTAGATGTGTTGGTATGGAATTTAAGAGTAAGTGGTGGTGTATGTATTGTTGTAGTACGATGTGTTGGTATTGAAAATATGAGTAAGTTGTTAGTATGGTATGAAGTGTAAGTGAAGGAGGTTTGGTAGATTGAAATGTGGTGCTGGAGAAGTATAGAGAAGTGGTGGGTGTATTTATTGTTGTAGTATTATTTATTGATGAATGAATGTTGAAAGGTGGGGTTAGAGAAGTAGGGAGAAATGGTGGTGTATTTATTGTTGTAATGTGAAGATGGTAAAAGCTGTGTGATGAATTACGAGTAATTTGTTAGTAAGGGATGAAGTCGTAAGTGGTAGATGTGTTGGTATGGAATTTAAGAGTAAGTGGTGGTGTATGTATTGTTGTAGTATGATTTATTGATGTGTTGGTATTGAAATATAAGTAAGTTGTTAGTATGGTATGAAGTGTAAGTGAAGGAGGTTTGGTAGATTGAAATGTGGTGCTGGAGAAGCATAGAGAAGTGGTGGGTGTATTTATTGTTGTAGTATTATTTATTGATGAATGAATGTTGAAAGGTGGGGTTGGAGAAGTAGGAAGAAATGGTGGTGTATTTACTGTTGTAATGTGAAGATGGTAAAAGCTGTGAGTAAGAGATGCAGTGGTAAGTGAAAGTGGCTTGATATGTGGAAATGTAGTGTTAGAGAAGTATAGAGAAGTGGTGGCGTATTATTGATTAAGTCTTGGAGAAGTATGGAGAAGTTGTTAAGTTATAGAAGGACTGATGGTATATTTTCATGGAAACGGGATGGCAAATTTAATGTGGAGTGTGGCTGGGTTTTTTTAATTAGATTAGGTAGGGTTAAATATGAAGTGCAGAAACAGAGAAGTAGCACAAGGATAAAGTTGCAACATGAGCAGATGAATGTAAACAAAGTCCAGACTGGTGATGTAAGGGAGTGTGAACTCAGCAATCCGGAGTGGATCAAGCAGAAGTACAATAGCGATGAAGGAATGTGCCGTGACGGCAAGGATTAATGTGACGAAAGTGCTGAGTGCATAAGGACACGAGTAGAGTATGCTAGAACCTTGAGGCAGTGACGGTGTTTTCTCACTATCCAAGCATAGTAGGAGAGGGTAAGGCAAGAGGGGCAAGGGTGAGCAGGACACACCCGTAAGAAGGCGGGGTGGGACGGGCCCAATACAAATAAGCAAAAGAAGGTGAAAGGCGAGATAAGAGAGGAGAGCGGCTCCATTTTCATGGGGATGGCCCCAATGGAATGGTGAGAGAAATGCATTGTCATCTGGTAGGATTGTTGGGGCCTTCCTTGGGACCCCACGGATAGGGCCGGTCGTGTCATAATCGGGAGGGCGGCCTTCTTCTCACCAGGGGTGATGATACGGCCGGACAGTAGCAGTAGTTATAATTTGTCTTTTATATTTTATTTAAAGAACATAATTTGGAGTGGCAATAGATATATTTAGGGGAGACGATGGACGTGGCATGAAGGTACGGAGGATAACTACTGTGTTGACCCAAACTTTGTGGGTCAAGTTTCCGGAGTGTCCAACGGACTCCATGACATGTCCAAGGAGTACGTTTGGGGGGTTTATTACTATTATTATTATTTCCGTTTGTATTATTATTTTATTAGGAATTTGTGTTGTCAATTTCTGTTGGTGGAATTTGGTGGCTTAGGATGAACATTGTTATTTTTCTCATTCAATGGATCGATTGGGTATTTGGTTACTGTGATCTGGAGAAAAATAAAAATAATAATAAAGAATAAAGAATAAAGAATATTTGGAAGATCTACGGCTGAATCGACCACTACCTGCTACTAATCTTGCAACTAAAGTGATTGAGAGAAGGAAACAAGAACGTGCAGAAATATCTCAAGACTTCTACGCTACTGACGCAATGATTGACAGGAGGTGGACGAAAGAAAACCAACCATTAACATATTTTTTAACAATATTCGTGATTCATGGCTTTTATCATAAATTGTGTACTAATAAGAAATTTCATGAGCTAAATATTGAGTGTATGTTTGTATTATGTGGAAATCACTGTCACAAGTATCATATAACTGTTTGCAACAAGAGAGTAAGATCGATAGTCGATTACAGTAAAGACTCGATTACATAAATTGTACTTGCATATTTGTGCGCAATTCCAAACATATAAAAGAAATTAAGGGGAACAATTTTCTGAAAACACAGCAGGGTTTATGCAAATTATTTTTTAAAATTTCCTAATTTCCGGTGACTAAAATGGAATAAAATTTATTTTTTCTCCACAAAAGGCGGGCGACTGTAACCCCTTCGCCCCCTCCGTCCGATAAGCACCGCTACTGGCAAGAGCCTCCATGCCTCAGGCTGCAGCGTTCCGGTCTCTCACCGCTGGGTACCGTGGTTCAAATCCCGGTGAATCAATGTGAGATTTGTGCTGGACAAAGCGGAGGTGGGACAGGTTTTTCTCCGAATACTCCGGTTTACCCTGTCATCTTTCATTCCAGCAACACTCTCCAGTATCATTTCATCCGTCAGTCATTAATCATCGCCCAGGACGAGACTGTCATGCAACCGGTAAAATTCCTATCCTCACCGCTAGATGGGGGTTTCATTCAGTCCATTCTTGACCCGGTCGAAACTGGAAACAGGCTGAATCACTGACATAGGATTCACCACCGCCGCTGCGGTGCATGTATAGCGTTCCGGCCTATCACCCTATCACTATCAGACCCTGCGGTCAATTCCCGACAAGAGTAGTTTTTTTACCAGAATCTGAGGGCTGGTTCACTAAGCCTACGTGATTACAATTGAGAAGCTATCTGACGGTGATATGTCGGCCCCGGTCTAGAAAGCCAAGAATAACGACTGAGAGTATTCGTCGCACTGACCACGAATCCCCTCGCAATCTGCAGGCCTTCCGGGTAAGCAGTCATCCCTTCGTAGGCCAAGGTTCATCGGGGCTATAGTGTTATCGATTTCTTTTTACATTGACCAGGTATGTATTTTACTACATGCTAGATGTACCTTGTGTGAACATGTTTCTCCTGTGCGAATTACAGTCATCGTTAGATTTTTCAGTAAAATTCTCTAGAAAGAAGATTACTTTCCTAAAACAACTGCCTAAAGAACTAATGTTACGTCATCGGGAAGAATGGCGTAAGAACATACCACTGAAAACATTATCATGTAAGCAGCATCAATCTGTTGACACACGTCATGTCAAAGAATCCAGTAATCTGCAGGGGAAAATAATAATAATAATAATAATAATAATAATAATAATAATAATAATAATAATAATAATAATAATAATAATAATAATAATAATAATAATGCATTCCTTCCCAAGAGGCTATGAATTAGAATACTATAGATATAAAAACTCTTCTTCGTTTAGGACATTTGAAAAAGCCCACCTTAACTTCCTCGCGGGTATTGATTTGAATGAATGTGAGAGTGAATGATGTAAGATATTATACATTAAATGTAAGTATATCAGGTTTACCTATTTAAGTTTTACTCTTCCTATTTCAGACTAGCGAATGTACCCGTGCTTCGCTACGGTATTCTACATTGTATTCGAATATCGAAGTAAATAGTGTACATGCAGTAAATAAGATAGTTTTAAAATTGCATGTCTCTTAGCGTTATCCGAGAAAGAGCATGGGGAGGTCCCCGTACGTTTCCAATGTAAAGTGTTTGTTACGGATTTGTGATATAACGGCAGGCTCACTTGCCTACTGGCATTCACAATCAGGTTGGGAAGTTTACATTATAATTGCAGGCCCCATTGCCTACTATGCGGACAGAATCGATTTGGGGAGTTTTCGTTAAAATGGCAGCCCCCCTTTCCTACCTCCAGACAGATTACAGTTTTTATTATAATGGCAGGCAATTACCCTACTATCACTCGAAATTGAGTTGTGCAGTTATCATTATAATGACAGGCCCCTTTTCCTACTGCCAGCCAGCGTACTGCCAGTCACACCAAGTTGGTGAGTTTCCATCAAAATAGCAGGCCACTATGCCTAATGCCAGTCACATTTTAGATGAGTACATTTCTTTATAATGGCGGGCACCCTTGCCTACTGCCAAACACAATCGGGTAGGGGAGTTTTAAACAAAACTGCATGCTCACTTACCTTCTGCAAGTCAAATCGAGAAGGGAACTATTCATTACAATTGTAGGCCTTCCTTACTAATGATAGTTACACAGGAGTTGGAGAAGGAACCCTTTCCTACTGCCAGTCAAAGTCGGTGTGGGGAGTACTGATTACAATAGCAGACCGACCCTTTCTCGATCGCTAAATCGACATCAGTGAATATATATAGATCGACATACGAAAGTATATGCGTGTTTACAATATTGAAGACCTTCATTTACAGATTAACTGCTACTAAACGTACGTCATATCGACAAAGGATTATACCATAAGACACGCCGGATTTAGTGGCCTAAATGGCTGGTCCAATGATATGTCATCTATTCTTGGGTCAGATTTAGAAACGTGGAACAGGGTAAAGGTTTTGTAAGATCATCTCACATTACATTACTTTTCGGATAATAATGTGACAGCTACATACGTAGCATTTGGCTCACATATGGCTACTGAGTGGGCCAATTTTCGTGAAGAGTTTGATGATTCTGTATTTCATATAAGTAATTGAAAGTATGAATAATGCATGTGAAAATTCCAAATTGACTTAACATCGATTAATAGAGAAAAATCAAACGTAAAAGGGATACAGATACGGCATAAAGTCATAAGACCAAGGTTGTAGATCATTCCAAATTGAACGGAGATTGTGCAATCCGTTACGTGATAGGAATTTCCGAAGGTCTGCACCATCATTAAAATTGCCTGCATATTTCGATATTCTTCGGGGATAAAAAATGAAAAATTTAATGATATAGGATTTTTCATTCGTTACAGGCTAAAACGTATAATTTTGTCAAATTTCAATTATCTTCTTATTCTTCTGGCAGATTATGCCACAATGTGGATTTTGGGCGAGGCGGGTAAAAATTAGGACTTTCAGGAAATCAAAAATTATGGAGATTGTTATTATTACCCCTTAAACGGAAAGCTGTACGAAAATTTCGCCAAAATAGTCAGTGTAGAGGTACACAGTCGTTACGATTTGATTTATATAGATAAGGAATCTGCTCCATGTAAAACACCTTTTGGGCTATGTCCGCTGGACTTAACCTGCAAAAGTGACCATTCATGATATCTCCCTTATTAATCCTCCTGACGAAAAAATGCACATGAAAAAAAAGGTTTAGAGGTGGAATTCCATCAGGTTTGGTCGATTTCCAGTCAGGTTGGTCTTGTTCTGTATATATTGTGGAAGAGTAAAATCACCATTTCGGTTCCTTATAAACCGCCAGTCCATTCCGGAACATGAAATGTTATTTACGTTTAAAACCTACCTTTGGACAGGTGGATGCTAAATATAAATTTTGTTTCGAATGTCTTCAATAGTTTTCAAGTTGTAAGGAATACGCTTTACACGCACCCGCTCGTGAGTTAAGTCCGATGGGACTTGTACAGAAAAACGGTCCTTTAATGATATCTCCCTTATTGATCCTCGTATCGAAATGATGCACATGAGAAAGAAAGGTTTAGACATTAATTTCTACCAAGGTAGGTAGACTTCCATAAACTTTTGTTGTGTATATTTTTTGGAAGTGCAAAATCACTGTTTCGGTTTCGTATAAACCCCCAGTTAGTTCAGGGATTTAGAAACAATATTTGCTCTGAAACCTATCAAGGACAGGTGTATTCTAAATACGAATCTTGGTGGAAATGCATCCAGTAGTTTCTAGCATTCACGTACATACGGCGTAATTAAGGAAGAAAATAATACAGTTAAGAATGTTGAAACTAATAGAAAATGGATTATAACTGAGGACAGCCGGATAACGACAAATAAATAAATGCCGTGAGTTATGGATATAATAAAGCGCTAACAGAGGAGAAATTTAGGTTCAGTGATTCTTAGGTAAACAAATATGAAGATGACTAATGGTGTTATTACTTAATCTATTCGAGGGCGGTTATAACCTCCAACGATATTCCGCCAATATCCCGCAGATGAGCCGATTGATGCCTCTCTTGCCATCTACCCAAGGAACAACCACGAATTTAAAAGCATGATGAGGAAAATGGCAATACGTTACTTCCCTACTGGCATGCAGTCAGAGACGTTGCCATGGTAACCTGTAGGTTCGTTGTCGGTCTGTCGGTCACTAAATGCAGAGCATGATACCAGCAGAAAATTGTAAATTTCTCCGTCATGTGAAGAGTAAGGTAAATTATGAACATAACGAAAGTTGTTTATAATGAAGAGACGTTTCACGTACGGTAAACGAAGTTTACAGAAAATCAATAGTATAAGAGAAAATAGAGGAAAACCACTGTGGTTTTCCTATAAACACCCCGTCTATTCAAAGATTTTAAAATTATATGCATATCGGAACCTTTCCTGGGATGAGTATACTCTAAATATGAAGTTTGGCTGAGATCTACCCAGCCGTTTCGACGTGATGGTGGGAAAACCACTCTGGTTTTCCTATAAACCCCCCGTCTATTCAAGGATTTTAAAATGATATGCATATCTAAACCTTCCCCGGGATTAGTATACTCTAAATACAATGTTTGGTTGAGATCCATCCAGCCGTTTCGACGTGATGGTGGAAAAACCATTCTGATTTTCCTATAAACCCCCCATATATTCAAATATTTTAAAATGATATGCATATGGAAAACTTCCCCGCGATGAGTATCCTCTAAATATGAAGTTTGGTTGAGATCTATCCAGCCGTTTCGACGTGATGGTGGGAAAACCACTCTGGTTTTCCTATAAACCCCCCGTCTATTCAAGGATTTTAAAATGATATGCATATCTAAACCTTCCCCGGGATTAGTATACTCTAAATACAATGTTTGGTTGAGATCCATCCAGCCGTTTCGACGTGATGGTGGAAAAACCATTCTGATTTTCCTATAAACCCCCCATATATTCAAATATTTTAAAATGATATGCATATGGAAAACTTCCCCGCGATGAGTATCCTCTAAATATGAAGTTTGGTTGAGATCTATCCAGCCGTTTCGACGTGATGGTGGAACAGACAAACAGACAGACAAACAGAAACAATTTTATTTATATAGATTTTTACACTCGTTCTTCACCCCCTTTCCATCCCCGCCCAAAGGAGTCCTATGAGTGCCTTACACAACAGTATATTTTTTTCCCAGATATTAAGTCTTATTTGTACCTATTTTGGTTGACAGCTATGCCCAAACGTACATGCATAATCTCACTGCTCTAGAATCCTGGAGCTGACGTTGCCATGGTTACGGCAGTTCATTTCTTTATCCGATTCCTAGAGCAGGGGTAGTGTGGTGCCAATATCTCCGTAACGGTTGGTTTTAGGGCCTTAAAACATGGTTTTCGGGCCCGTAGGGCTTACCGAGTTTTGTTCTTTGCGTCAAGAGGATTAAATTGAGCTTTGTCTCGTCCTTATACGACAAATTCGATATTTTGCCTATAATAGTATAAGAGAAAATGGAGGAAAACCGTTTTTCCTATAAAACCCCCGTCTTTTCAAAGATTTTAAAATGATATGCATATCGAAACCTTCCCCGGGGTCAGTATACTCTAAATATGAAGTTTGGTTGAGATCTATCCAGCCGTTTCGACGTGATGGTGGAACAGACAAACAGACAGACAAACAGACAAACAGAAACAATTTTATTTATATAGATTACTAGCGAATGTACCCGTGCTTCGCTACGGTATTCTACATTGTATTCGAATATCGAAGTAAATAGTGTACATGCAGTAAATAAGATAGTTTTAAAATTGCATGTCTCTTAGCGTTATCCGAGAAAGAGCATGGGGAGGTCCCCGTACGTTTCCAATGTAAAGTGTTTGTTACGGATTTGTGATATAACGGCAGGCTCACTTGCCTACTGGCATTCACAATCAGGTTGGGAAGTTTACATTATAATTGCAGGCCCCATTGCCTACTATGCGGACAGAATCGATTTGGGGAGTTTTCGTTAAAATGGCAGCCCCCCTTTCCTACCTCCAGACAGATTACAGTTTTTATTATAATGGCAGGCAATTACCCTACTATCACTCGAAATTGAGTTGTGCAGTTATCATTATAATGACAGGCCCCTTTTCCTACTGCCAGCCAGCGTACTGCCAGTCACACCAAGTTGGTGAGTTTCCATCAAAATAGCAGGCCACTATGCCTAATGCCAGTCACATTTTAGATGAGTACATTTCTTTATAATGGCGGGCACCCTTGCCTACTGCCAAACACAATCGGGTAGGGGAGTTTTAAACAAAACTGCATGCTCACTTACCTTCTGCAAGTCAAATCGAGAAGGGAACTATTCATTACAATTGTAGGCCTTCCTTACTAATGACAGTTACACAGGAGTTGGAGAAGGAACCCTTTCCTACTGCCAGTCAAAGTCGGTGTGGGGAGTACTGATTACAATAGCAGACCGACCCTTTCTCGATCGCTAAATCGACATCAGTGAATATATATAGATCGACATACGAAAGTATATGCGTGTTTACAATATTGAAGACCTTCATTTACAGATTAACTGCTACTAAACGTACGTCATATCGACAAAGGATTATACCATAAGACACGCCGGATTTAGTGGCCTAAATGGCTGGTCCAATGATATGTCATCTATTCTTGGGTCAGATTTAGAAACGTGGAACAGGGTAAAGGTTTTGTAAGATCATCTCACATTACATTACTTTTCGGATAATAATGTGACAGCTACATACGTAGCATTTGGCTCACATATGGCTACTGAGTGGGCCAATTTTCGTGAAGAGTTTGATGATTCTGTATTTCATATAAGTAATTGAAAGTATGAATAATGCATGTGAAAATTCCAAATTGACTTAACATCGATTAATAGAGAAAAATCAAACGTAAAAGGGATACAGATACGGCATAAAGTCATAAGACCAAGGTTGTAGATCATTCCAAATTGAACGGAGATTGTGCAATCCGTTACGTGATAGGAATTTCCGAAGGTCTGCACCATCATTAAAATTGCCTGCATATTTCGATATTCTTCGGGGATAAAAAATGAAAAATTTAATGATATAGGATTTTTCATTCGTTACAGGCTAAAACGTATAATTTTGTCAAATTTCAATTATCTTCTTATTCTTCTGGCAGATTATGCCACAATGTGGATTTTGGGCGAGGCGGGTAAAAATTAGGACTTTCAGGAAATCAAAAATTATGGAGATTGTTATTATTACCCCTTAAACGGAAAGCTGTACGAAAATTTCGCCAAAATAGTCAGTTTAGAGGTACACAGTCGTTACGATTTGATTTATATAGATAAGGAATCTGCTCCATGTAAAACACCTTTTGGGCTATGTCCGCTGGACTTAACCTGCAAAAGTGACCATTCATGATATCTCCCTTATTAATCCTCCTGACGAAAAAATGCACATGAAAAAAAAGGTTTAGAGGTGGAATTCCATCAGGTTTGGTCGATTTCCAGTCAGGTTGGTCTTGTTCTGTATATATTGTGGAAGAGTAAAATCACCATTTCGGTTCCTTATAAACCGCCAGTCCATTCCGGAACATGAAATGTTATTTACGTTTAAAACCTACCTTTGGACAGGTGGATGCTAAATATAAATTTTGTTTCGAATGTCTTCAGTAGTTTTCAAGTTGTAAGGAATACGCTTTACACGCACCCGCTCGTGAGTTAAGTCCGATGGGACTTGTACAGAAAAACGGTCCTTTAATGATATCTCCCTTATTGATCCTCGTATCGAAATGATGCACATGAGAAAAAAAGGTTTAGACATTAATTTCTACCAAGGTAGGTAGACTTCCATAAACTTTTGTTGTGTATATTTTTTGGAAGTGCAAAATCACTGTTTCGGTTTCGTATAAACCCCCAGTTAGTTCAGGGATTTAGAAACAATATTTGCCCTGAAACCTATCAAGGACAGGTGTATTCTAAATACGAATCTTGGTGGAAATGCATCCAGTAGTTTCTAGCATTCACGTACATACGGCGTAATTAAGGAAGAAAATAATACAGTTAAGAATGTTGAAACTAATAGAAAATGGATTATAACTGAGGACAGCCGGATAACGACAAATAAATAAATGCCGTGAGTTATGGATATAATAAAGCGCTAACAGAGGAGAAATTTAGGTTCAGTGATTCTTAGGTAAACAAATATGAAGATGACTAATGGTGTTATTACTTAATCTATTCGAGGGCGGTTATAACCTCCAACGATATTCCGCCAATATCCCGCAGATGAGCCGATTGATGCCTCTCTTGCCATCTACCCAAGGAACAACCACGAATTTAAAAGCATGATGAGGAAAATGGCAATACGTTACTTCCCTACTGGCATGCAGTCAGAGACGTTGCCATGGTAACCTGTAGGTTCGTTGTCGGTCTGTCGGTCACTAAATGCAGAGCATGATACCAGCAGAAAATTGTAAATTTCTCCGTCATGTGAAGAGTAAGGTAAATTATGAACATAACGAAAGTTGTTTATAATGAAGAGACGTTTCACGTACGGTAAACGAAGTTTACAGAAAATCAATAGTATAAGAGAAAATAGAGGAAAACCACTGTGGTTTTCCTATAAACACCCCGTCTATTCAAAGATTTTAAAATTATATGCATATCGGAACCTTTCCTGGGATGAGTATACTCTAAATATGAAGTTTGGCTGAGATCTACCCAGCCGTTTCGACGTGATGGTGGGAAAACCACTCTGGTTTTCCTATAAACCCCCCGTCTATTCAAGGATTTTAAAATGATATGCATATCTAAACCTTCCCCGGGATTAGTATACTCTAAATACAATGTTTGGTTGAGATCCATCCAGCCGTTTCGACGTGATGGTGGAAAAACCATTCTGATTTTCCTATAAACCCCCCATATATTCAAATATTTTAAAATGATATGCATATGGAAAACTTCCCCGCGATGAGTATCCTCTAAATATGAAGTTTGGTTGAGATCTATCCAGCCGTTTCGACGTGATGGTGGGAAAACCACTCTGGTTTTCCTATAAACCCCCCGTCTATTCAAGGATTTTAAAATGATATGCATATCTAAACCTTCCCCGGGATTAGTATACTCTAAATACAATGTTTGGTTGAGATCCATCCAGCCGTTTCGACGTGATGGTGGAAAAACCATTCTGATTTTCCTATAAACCCCCCATATATTCAAATATTTTAAAATGATATGCATATGGAAAACTTCCCCGCGATGAGTATCCTCTAAATATGAAGTTTGGTTGAGATCTATCCAGCCGTTTCGACGTGATGGTGGGAAAACCACTCTGGTTTTCCTATAAACCCCCCGTCTATTCAAGGATTTTAAAATGATATGCATATCTAAACCTTCCCCGGGATTAGTATACTCTAAATACAATGTTTGGTTGAGATCCATCCAGCCGTTTCGACGTGATGGTGGAAAAACCATTCTGATTTTCCTATAAACCCCCCATATATTCAAATATTTTAAAATGATATGCATATGGAAAACTTCCCCGCGATGAGTATCCTCTAAATATGAAGTTTGGTTGAGATCTATCCAGCCGTTTCGACCTGATGGTGGAAAAACCATTCTGGTTTTCCTATAAACCCCCTGTCTATTCAAGGATTTTAAAATGATATGCATATTAAAACCTTCTCCGGGATGAGTATACCCTAAATATGAAGTTTGGTTGAGATCTATCCAGCCGTTTCGACGTGATGGTGGAACAGACAAACAGACAGACAAACAGAAACAATTTTATTTATATAGATTTTTACACTCGTTCTTCACCCCCTTTCCATCCCCGCCCAAAGGAGTCCTATGAGTGCCTTACACAACAGTATATTTTTTTCCCAGATATTAAGTCTTATTTGTACCTATTTTGGTTGACAGCTATGCCCAAACGTACATGCATAATCTCACTGCTCTAGAATCCTGGAGCTGACGTTGCCATGGTTACGGCAGTTCATTTCTTTATCCGATTCCTAGAGCAGGGTTAGTGTGGTGCCAATATCTCCGTAACGGTTGGTTTTAGGGCCTTAAAACATGGTTTTCGGGCCCGTAGGGCTTACCGAGTTTTGTTCTTTGCGTCAAGAGGATTAAATTGAGCTTTGTCTCGTCCTTATACGACAAATTCGATATTTTGCCTATAATAGTATAAGAGAAAATGGAGGAAAACCGTTTTTCCTATAAAACCCCCGTCTTTTCAAAGATTTTAAAATGATATGCATATCGAAACCTTCCCCGGGGTCAGTATACTCTAAATATGAAGTTTGGTTGAGATCTATCCAGCCGTTTCGACGTGATGGTGGAACAGACAAACAGACAGACAAACAGACAAACAGAAACAATTTTATTTATATAGATAGACTAGCAAATGTACCCGTGCTTCGCTACGGTATTCTGCATTGTATACGAATATTGAAGTAAATACTGTACATGCAGTAAATAAGATTGTTTTAAAATAGCATGTCTCTTAGCGTTATCCGAGAAACAATATGCAGAGGTCCCCATACGTTGTTTCCAGTGTAAAGTGCTTGTTACGGATTTGTGATGATAACGACAGGCTCACTTCCCTACTGCGATTCACAATCGAGTTGGGAAGTTTACATTATAATTGCAGGCCCCATTGCCTACTGCGCGGTCACAATCTATTTGGGGAGTTTCCGTTACAATTGCAGGCCCCCTTTCCTACCTCCAGACATATTACAAATTGAAGAGTTTTTATTATAATGGCAGGAAACTTCCCTACAACCAGTCAAAATTGAGTTGTGCAGTTATCATTATAATGATAGGCCCCTTTTCCAACTGCCAGCCAGCTTCCTGCCAGTCACACCAAGTTGATGAGTTTCCATCAAAATAGCAGACCAGTATGCCTAATGCCAGTCACATTTTAGATGGGTACATCTGTTTATAACTGGGGCAACGCTTGCCTACAGCCAAAGACTGTATGCTGCATGCTCCCTTGCCTTCTGAAAGTCAAATCGAGAAGTGAATTATTCATTACAATGGTAGGCCTGCCTCATTAATGCCAGTTACACAGGAATTGGAGAAGGACTCCATTCCTACTGCCAGTCATAGTCGGTGTGCGGAGTACTGATTACAATAGCAGACACACCCTTTCTCGATCGCTACAAAATCGACATCAGTGAATATATATAGTTCGACATACGAAAGTATGTGCTTGTTTACAATATTGCAGACCTTCATTTACAGATTAACTGCTTCTAAACGGTACATCATATCGAGAAAAGATTGTACCATAAGACGCCGGATTTAGCGGCCTAAATTGCTGGTCATATGATATCTCATCTATTCATGGGTCAGATTGAGTTAGAAACTTGGGTAAAATTTGTGTAAGATTATCTCACATTGCATTGCTTTTCGGATAATTAAGTGACAGCTACATACATAGCATTTGGCTCACATATGGCTACTGGGTGGACCAATTTTCGTGTAGAGTATGATGATTCTATCTTTCCTCTAAGTGATGGAAGGTATGAATTATGTATGTGAAAAGTACTACTTTACTTAAGATCGAGAAATAGAGAAAAGTCAAACGTAAAATGGATATAAACACGACAAAAAGTCGTACGACCAAGGTTGTAGATCACTCCAAATTGAACGGGGATTGTGCCATCCGTTATGTGATGATACTTCCCGAAGGTCTGCACCATCATTAAAATTGCCTCCATATTTCGATATTCTTCGGGATAGAAAGGGAAAAATTTAAAGCTCTTGGAAGTTTTCCGCCCGTTACAGGCTAAGTCGTAAAATTTTGCCAAATTTCAGTTTTCTTTCTCGACTGGCAGATTATGCCGCAATCTGGGTTTTCAGTGAGAAGTGTAAAAAGTAGAACTTTCAAGATACTAAACCAAAAAATATGCAGATGATCATTATTACCCCTTAAGCGTGTAGCTGTACGAAAATTTCGACAAAATAGTCTATGTACAGGCACACAGTAGTTACGATTTTATTTACATAGATAAATAAGGAACCTGCTCCACGTACAACACCTTTTGGGCTATATCCGCTGGACTTAACCGGAAAAACGGACCGTTTATGATATCTCCCTTATTAATCCTCCTGTCGAAAAAATGCACATGAAAAAAAGTTTTAGAGATGGAATTCCATCATGTTTGGTCGATTTCCAGTCAGGTTGGTCTTGTACTGTATATATTCTGGAAGAGTAAAATCACCATTTCGGTTCCCTATAAACCGCCAGTCCATTCCGGGAATATGAAATGTTATTGACGATTAACACCTACCGTTGGACAGGTGGATGTTAATATAAAGTTTGACTCAAATATCTTCAGTAGTTTTCAAGTTGTAAAACATACGCTTTACACGCACCCGCTCTTGAGTTAAGTCCGGTGGGACTTGTACCGGAAAACGGTCCGTTAAGGATATCCCCCTTATTAATCCTCGTATTGAAATGATGCACATGAGGAAAAAGGCCTAGAAATGAATTTCCATTACGGTAGCTAAATTCACATTAAGTTTTGTTGCAAAATGACGGTTTCGGTTTCGTATAATCCCCCAGTCAATTCAGGGATTCAGAAACAATACTTGCCCTAAAACCTACCAAAGGACAGATGGATTCTAAATATCAAGTTTGGTGGAAATATATCCAGTAGTTTCCAAGTTTTAGACAAACAGACAAACAAACAAACAGACAGACACCAAAACAGAATATATGCAGATGGTCATTATTACACCTGAAACGGATAACTGTACGGAAATTTCGCCAAAATTGTCAATGTACAGACATACTCTAGAAGTGTAGACCTTTATTTCGATAGTTACTGCTTTGCAACTGTACGACGTATCTACAAACGGACTTCACCATCAGACGCCCCTTTCAGTGCTCTACATGGTTGGTCCTATGACATCTTCTCGTATCTCCTTTATTTATGGGTTAGATTGAGTTAGAGTCATTGAATGGGGTGAAATCTTGTACAGTTTTTGAATGCTACTTTATAGTTTTGATTCTCATGTGACAGCTAGAATCATAAAATTTGGCTATAACATTGCCAATGGTCATGTCAATGTGCGTGCCGAATGTCATGATTCTACCTTTCCTATAAGTGTGCCAAATGATAACATATACGTGTAAAAGTACAAAATCAACTTGTGTTTAATGTATTAGGGATAGAAATACGACGAAAAGTCACAGGACAAAAGTTGTAGATCTCTCCAAAATGAAACGCAATTTGCTTTGTGACTTTTGATACGACTTACTGATTAGCCACCAATTACCCCGAAACGAAGGTCTGCACCGCCGTTAAAATTGCATCCATATTTCGGAATTTTCCTGGGCCAGAAGTTATACATTTGCATAGCTTAGAATATTTCCTCAAAGGAAAGAGTGTACAGCATTCGGGATTAGCACTCGCATACATACGTGGTAATTAAGGAAGAAAGTAATACAGTTTAGTAAGTTGAAATTAATAGAAAATAGATTATAACAGAGGACATCCGGATGACGACAAATATATAAATACCAAGTGAATGTATTGGAAAATCAAATGCTCCTCAATAAATTATGCCGGAGTGAGTTATGGATATAAGAAAGCGGTAATCGGAGAGAAATTTAGGCGCAGGGATTCTTAGGTAATCAGATAAGAAGATGAATATTTGTGTTATTACTTATGCTATTCGAGGACGGTTATAACCTCCAATGATATTCCGCCAATATCCCGCAGAATGGCCGATTGACGACTCTCTTGCTTTCTACCCAAGGAACAACCACGAATTTAAAGGAATGATGAGGAAAAAGACAATACGTTACTTCCCTGCTGGCAAGCAGTCAGAGACGTTGCCATGGTAAACCATATATTCGTTATCGCTCTGTCGGTCCCTCAATGCCGAGCATGGTATCGGCAGAAAATAGTAAATTTCTCCGTCATTTGAAGAGTAAGGTAAATTATGAACACAACGAAAGTTGTTTGTGATGAAGAGACCTTTCACATACGGTCCACAGAGTTTGCAGAAAATCAATAGTATAAGAGAAAATGGAGGAAGACCGTTGTGGTTTTCCTATAGACCCCCGTCTTTTCAAAGATTTTAAAATGATATGCATATCGAAACCTTCCCCGGGGTGAGTATACTCTAAATATGAAGTTTGGTTGAGATCTATCCAGCCCTTTCGACGTGATGGTGGAACAAACAAACATTTTTATTCTTTTTATTTTGCTAGTTGCTTTACGTCGCACCGACACAGATAGGTCTTATGGCGACGATGGGACAGGGAAGGGATAGGAGTTGGAAGGAATCGGCCGTGGCCTTAATTAAGGTACAGCCCCAGCATTTGCCTGGTGTGAAAATGGGAAACCACGGAAAACCATTTTCAGAGCTGCCGACAGTGGGGTTCGAACCTACTATCTCCCGAATACTGGATATTGGCCGCACTTAAGCCAAACAAACAAACAAACAAACAAACAAACAAACAAACAAACAAACAAACAAACAGACAAACAGAAACGAACAACTTTATTTATAAGATTATTTTTATACCACTCCCCTCGCCCCCTGCCAAAAGGGTGCTAGGGGTGTCTTACCCTCACGCGGTTTGTCTCCTGATACTAATTGATAAGTGTACCACGTTTGGTGAAATTGCTCCAGTGGTTTAGGAGGAGATGTGTCATATACACACCCACACCCACACACCCACGCACACACATACATCAATTTTTATATATAGTAAGAAGAAGAAGATAATATTTTTATATGTAGTTTTTCGATTAATTTTATATCTCACCCCCTTCGCTCCCCACTTGGATTTGCAAAAAATCCGGAGTAATACTATTCATCTCAGAGACCCTGAAATCTATGGATTCGAAACTGTTTTTAATTATTTCTATATCTCACCCCACCCCCCCACCCTTTGCTCCCAACCTAAAAGGGGGCTGGATTTTAAAAAAATTCTAGAGTATCAATTTTCAACTCAGCGACCCCGAAAACTATGAATTCGACACTATTCTCGATTATTATTGTAACTACCACCCCCCTGACCCTCTCCCTTAAGGGCGCTAGGGATGGCTTACCCCCCACAGTGATCGTCTCCCGATAGTAAGTGATTCGTGTACCAAGTTTGGTTGAAATTGCTCCAGTGGTTTAGTTGGAGATGTGTCATTTACACACACACTTCCATTTCTATATATAGTAAGATTTTTACACTCGTTCTTCACCCCCTTTCCATCCCCGCCCAAAGGAGTCCTATGAGTGCCTTACACAACAGTATATTTTTTTCCCAGATATTAAGTCTTATTTGTACCTATTTTGGTTGACAGCTATGCCCAAACGTACATGCATAATCTCACTGCTCTAGAATCCTGGAGCTGACGTTGCCATGGTTACGGCAGTTCATTTCTTTATCCGATTCCTAGAGCAGGGGTAGTGTGGTGCCAATATCTCCGTAACGGTTGGTTTTAGGGCCTTAAAACATGGTTTTCGGGCCCGTAGGGCTTACCGAGTTTTGTTCTTTGCGTCAAGAGGATTAAATTGAGCTTTGTCTCGTCCTTATACGACAAATTCGATATTTTGCCTATAATAGTATAAGAGAAAATGGAGGAAAACCGTTTTTCCTATAAAACCCCCGTCTTTTCAAAGATTTTAAAATGATATGCATATCGAAACCTTCCCCGGGGTCAGTATACTCTAAATATGAAGTTTGGTTGAGATCTATCCAGCCGTTTCGACGTGATGGTGGAACAGACAAACAGACAGACAAACAGACAAACAGAAACAATTTTATTTATATAGATTATGCATTGTTACTATAGTAACATGGCTCTTAGCGAACTGAGATTGCAACATAGTAATATTTATTATCTGCGCTCTTTTTGGCGATAGATTTGTGTACGGGTTTGAGGAGTAAGGAGGGAGCTCTCCCAGTTCCGTTAGTACTGCCAGCTGAATGGAAATGAAATCTTAATTGAATCGATAATATGATCGATCGATATGAATTTTCTAAACCTAAAGATTGCAGAGGTCGGCCGCTTCAGCATTAGGGTGTAAATCTATCGCTAGAAAGTGCGCAGATAATAGTGTTTCTTTTTTTGCTATTTGCTTTACGTCGCACCGACACAGGTATGTTTTACAGGGACGATGGGACACGAAAGGTCTAGGAATTGGAAGGAAGCGGCCGTGGCCTTAATTAAGGTTCAGCCCCGGCATTTGCCTGGTGTGAAAACGAGAAACCACGGAAAACCATCTTCAGGGCTGCCTACAGTGGAGCTCGAACCCACTATCGCCCGATTACTGGATACTGGCCGCACTTAAGCGACTGCAGCTATCGAGCTCGGTAATATTTAGTTCATTTCCGTTTGTTTCTTATTCAGTAGAATAGGTCAGACTTTAAGCTAGTCAGTAGTAGTATGAGCTATATATGTTCTGAAACAATGGGTGCTGAGTCAACATTTTTCCACGCTTTTTTGAGTAGTAAAGCTATGTAGGTTCTAGGTCATTGGCCTAGTAGTGTACTTATGATGGTCCTTACCCGGGTTCAATAACTACTCAGTGAGGTTAAGACGTGGAATAAAGTCACAGACTCCATTGGAGGGGCCTAATTGGTCAGGGAATAATCAGGGGTGCTTTTGAACCCTACGTGAGGTTAAGATGACATACCCACACATACAGGGGCAATGCTAACGTCACGAGCCACTTTGGAGGAGCCGAATCGGACGGGCCCCCTTGGAGGTACCAAGTCGGAAATGTCGCGGACCCTTTTGGAGGAGCCGAATCGATCGGGCACCCTTGGAGGAGCCCCAAATCGGTTAGGTGACCTCCAAATGAGACAGGCTATTTAAGGTCTCCCCTTGGGTGAGCCGAACTGATGAGGTGACTTGTAGGTGTGGTTAACACGTGTGTTAACCTAGCCTTGGCAACGAACTGTAACCTAACCTCACACAGGCACTTTTCCGTCTCCCCTTGGAGGAGTGACGGAGCTGTGACATAATAAACGCGGGCGATTTTAAATGCATGCTTATCTTTACATAAACGAACGCGCAGGCCTTCTCCTGACAGAGCTGTGACATCACAGAGTGGCTGATTTGAAATGCTGACTGCTGGCTAAGTGTGCATGACGTTATAACCTAACGTGAGCAGGTGTAATCTTACGGGCCCTGGGTTAGACCCCTTTTCCATGCTTGACTGTACAAGTACGTTAACGCCTCCGGTATCAGTTGGCCCTTGGACGAATCCTGATCCGATGAGCGACGTCACAGCGCGGTGCGGGCTGCCAGCTGAGAGCGTGCCCTTAACCTTATTTGGCTAAGAGAGTCCTCTTAAACTTACATGACCTTATGCTGGCTACTTTTCCAGGCTTAACCGTACAGACCTCGGGTTCAACCCTAGGCTTAAGGGCGTTAACCTTACAGACCCTAGTTCGAAGCCAAAGTGCAAGCTTAACCTTACACCCAACCTCATTATGGTTAAGAGGGCAGGCTTAAACTTACAGGCATGACGTGTCTTGGCTTAACCTCACAGATCGTGGGTTCGACCCCAGGCCTAAGGGCGTTAACAGTAGAGACCCTAGTTCGAAGCCTAAGAGACTCAAAGTTCACCACACGGCTAACCGCGTAAGAGTGGAAGCTTAACCTAAGAGACTTCAAGTTCGATACGCGCGCTAACTGCATGCCTAACGCATGACTACACGTTAAACTAAATTAACCTCCCAGGGCTTGGATCTGAACTTCGAACAAGATGGCGGCTATAAGGTTTAATACGTATGCTTTATTCATAGGGGCGTAACATAATAAGAAAAAGCTGACGCAGAGGCTAATGCGCCAGATGTCACTGGCCGCTATAAAAGGACTCTTATGGGACTAACTCCGAGCAATTGCAGCTACACCCCGTATCAAGGTATCAGTCGACGTAGGAGGCTCGATTTCATCAGCAATACATCAACATATTGCCCATTTGAACAATAACGGCCAGCTTATCAGCCATGAAAGTTTACCATCAAAACTATATTTTATCCTTTTCCCATCATCAGATCATCAATATGAAGGTGCCATTCGAATGATCAACCCTTCGATATTTCTATCGAAACAGATTGACCATTTTTCATAAATTTCAAGGTTATCAGCCTTCAAAGTGTCAAAATGTTAACTTCTAGATAATTGCAGCTACACCCAATACCTAGGTGCCAATCGACGCAGCTGGCTCAACTGCATCAGAAATATATCAATATATTGCCTATATGAAGCATAAAGGCAAGGCTATCAGTCTTCAAGTAATGGTTCATTCTTGGTTGCAGGTTTATTTCAGTCTGCCGAGGTAGAGGACTTGGCGATGAACTTGAAATATTGAACAAGATAGCGACGACACTTTGTACTAATAAGACTACGGAGATTGTGTAAGACTTAATGCATGTGCTTTATTCATAGGGATGTAGCGTTGGAATGCAACCTCAAGGGGTTGGAGCTGAACTTGGAATAAGATGGCGGCATGGATCTAGGGAGATGGCGTAAGGCTTAATACATCTGCTTTATTCATAGGTGCGTAACGTCGGAATGCAACCTCAGGGACTTGGAGCTGTACTTGGAATTTCAAAAAACAAACGGCGACAATGCATAGTATGGGACTAGGTAGATGGTGTAAGGGCTAATAGGTTTGCATTACATATATGGATGTAACATTTAACGGTGATCTCAGGGTCTCAGAACTGAGCAACTGCAGAGTCAACTGCTCTAGCGTTTGTGCTGATGCGGAACGCTCTGTTGTTTTAGTGTCTGAAACACTGATTTTTATTTCAAATTTTCGAGCTGGTATATTTGAAATTTAGGGACTTATAATTGACTGTCGTAATGTTTACATCACTTAGAGATTAAAACTTAATGTTCAGAACCGAAAAACAGTTCGCACTACAACTGTAGTGGATGGCCGCGGATGTTCTATCTTAAGGCTATATATATATATATAGACGACCTGACATTTAGATGTAAAACGTAATTCTAACACCTTTCCCTCTTCCGAATTCGAAAGCTACTTAAGCTAAGTAGCTCCGGTGGCTAAGCGTTAGCCTTTCTAGTCTTGAAAACTACATGGCCATCAACACAAAGAGCTGATCTAATAATGAGAGACAAAGGTGATGTTAAAACGTTGCAGACTAACTAAGACTGAGTAGCTCAGACGGCAAAGCGCTAGCTTTTGAGTCTTGGAAACTGCATAGGCACCAACCCAACAGAGATAATTATGAATTTAGACGTTAGCTGAGTGGTAAGAATTTTTTTAAGAAATTTAGTCAAATTCGGAATGAAAAGGTTAGGAATAAGCCACCATTGCGTAGAATAAAAGTGATTTTTATTCATGCCAGCTGAAAAGGTAGTTTAGTTGGTGGAGTCTAAAATTGTGTTCTCGCATTACATCCGCGCTTGTAGCAGTTCTTTCGAAAAATACTACACAACGAAAGTTGAAGAAAATAACATTTCTAATCATTTTTGTCTTAACATGTTTTTCTGTACAGGTTATAATAACAGGGGTAATTGTGAATCTATATATTGTCGATCTGCTAGGGTATGGTTGAACAGAAGATAAAGGTCAGAAATAAAGTGTAATCGTGTAGGCTATAAATAATTGTATTCATACAATAAAAACAAACTTAAGAGTGCATATCGGTGACAGTGAATAAATGCTTGTTGGCTCACCCCTTATGTCTAGAGGCATAAGGAATTATTTCAACTAAGCTTGTTATAGTTCATCCTTTCTACGAGTTCTGACACGTCTGCAACGGTAGGTGCGATGAGCTCGTTGACGTATCATATATGCAATGCTTTCTTTTACAGGCGGGGTCTTTACTTTGAAGAGCTATTACTCAATAATAACCGTACGACGTTGTATTAGATTTCTAGAATCTGTGGTTCATACTCTGTGTAACCAGCATCTTGATAAGCTTGTAAGTGTTTCAAACGTTCTTTGAGTAAGTAGGGGTCTTTATAATATCTTGCATCTATATATTGTAACAGTGTCATGTTGTTAACATTGAGATACGTGCACACAGAAATGTATAGGAAGCGGTAGAACTTGTTTCGATGTAGTACGTGCTTCTGCAATGCTATCTGCAGTTAAAAATATAACTCGCTT
This sequence comes from Anabrus simplex, assembly GCF_040414725.1. NCBI lineage: Eukaryota > Metazoa > Arthropoda > Insecta > Orthoptera > Tettigoniidae > Anabrus > Anabrus simplex. Next base: position 277,459,939 of record NC_090271.1, read on the forward strand.
TCACAGCGAAGAAGCGCCGAAATCCCCTTCTTCTCTTTCTGCTATCACGTCATCTTGCGATTCTTCTTCATCTACTTCTTATTCTTGAGATGTTTGCGCAGCGACAGAACGTGTAGCAGGCTCAGGAAATAAAGTGATATGAAAAAGCGCTGATGGTAAAGAAACGCAGAGTTATTATTCCTGCTCTTCTTCCTCATCCACCTCTTGGATCACTTCTTCTTGCTTCCCTTTATCTGGGGGGGTGTGATTACTGACAGAACCTGTAGTAGGCTGAGACGATGTCGTATCGTTTAGATCAAGCTTCTTTATCTTACGCTGCCGACATTCAGACAGAGTTTCTAAGCGTTCTGCTGGTGTATTACTTGAGCAAATGTGTCACGAATTCACATGTGCGAGATTATCACGCATTTTGCATGCAGCAATACACTGATTGCATTCCAATATTCTGAAGTTATGTTTAACAGCTTTATGTCCTTCAAAATTGTCTCTCCTTGAATAATCTCAGCGCAAAGATCACACTTAAACGTAATAGATGTTTTAATATTAATGCACCCACTTACGGTTGACTCATTTCATCCTTTCTACATGTGATGACACATCCGCAACGGCAGGTGCGAAGAGCTCGTTGATGTAACTCTATTACTCAATATTACCGGTTTCTCTGTTTCATACTCTGTGTAACCAGCATCTAGATAAGCTCTTAGGAGCTTTAAACGTTCAACGAGTAAGTTGACGTGTTTACAGTATCTTACATCTGCATAGGGCAACAGAGTCTTGCTGTTAACATTGAGAATACTTGCAGACAGTTGATGTGAAGGAAACGGAAGAACTTGTTTTGATGTATTACGTTCTTCTGCAATGACTTCCGTAGTAACTCGGTTTGACAGCGAAGAAGCGCTGAAGTATTCTTCTTCTTCTTCTTCTTCTTCTTCATCATCATCTTGCACTACCTGATCTTGCTTTTCTTAGTGAGATGTTTGCAGAGTGACAGAACGTGTAGTGGGCCTAGGAAATAAAGTAGAATGAAAAAGCTCCGACGGTAAAGAAACGTTGAGATCTTCCTCCTGCACTTCTTCCTCTTCCTCGTGGACATCCTCTTCTTGCTTCTCTTTATCTGGAGGCGTGTGGTTAGTAACAGAACTTGTAGTAGGCTGAGACGGTGTCGTATCGTTTATATCACGCATTTTTATATTATGATGTCGGCACTTAGACGGAGTTTCCAAGCGTTCTGCAAGTAGATTACTAGAGCAAATGTGTATAGAATTCACATGCCGTGCGAGGTGTACACGCCTTCTGAATGCAGCAATACACTGATTACATTAGAATATTCTCAAGTTATGCTTAACAGCTTTATGTATCTGAAACTTGTCTCGTCTTGAAAATATCTCACCACAAAGATCACACATAAACATAATATATGTTTTAATATTAATATGCACGCTTAGGTAGTTATGATGTGTAGTTTTTGACTGCAACCTATAATAACAATTGACCCTCTGTTACATGTAGAGCTGATTGTCATGTGAATATTAGCGTTGAAGCATTTCCTTTGAAATCTTTGAAGGGAAATTAAACATGTTTCAGGAATTCAACCATTCCCTTCATCAGTAGTCAGATCGAATAATTCGCATGTCGTGCGAGATTGTCACACCTTTTGAATGCAGCAATACATTTATTGCATTCGAATATTCTGAAGTTATGCTTAACAGCTTTATGTACCTCTGACCACTGATGAAGGGGATGGTTGAATTACTGAAACATGTTTAATTTTCCTTCATTAATAAGTGTTTGGACAAGGCTGATTCAAACATAACTATTTTAAATATTTCTGTACTACATTCAAACTAGCCAATACGGATCAAACAATCATTTTAACGTATCATGGTTAAGTTTATCAACAAGGAATAGATTGTCATACGCTACTACGTTTATTACGAAGAGAATGATGGGGAGGAGGATAGGGAGGAAGTCTATGTGGAAGAGGAGGATGAGTAGGTAGTTATAAGACACTAGTTCCATAAGGAGGATAGAACTCTATCTGTTAGGAGCCGGATATTCATATAGATGAGATAAGGAAGTAAAGGAAATACGTAGTATAAAGATAGTTAAGTACAAAGGTTACTTATAACATGCTACATCTAGCATAAGGAATATTTCAAAGGAAATACGTGAACATACGTATTTACGTGACAATCAGTTCTGCTTATAGCAGAGGGTCATTTGTTGTTATTCTATCGCCTAAGTAGAATAATGCTTGAAATATATCTCACTCTGGGGTGTAAAAGAAAATAATAAAATTACAGGAATAGCATATTGCCTGAAAGCATTATTTTACTGTAAGTTATATCATCGAGAAAGCAAAAGAAAAAGTGAAATTAAAACTGTACAAAACTATTGCCAACCACGCTAGGAGGAGGAAGTCTAAGTCCATGAGGAAGAGGAATAGGATGTCATACACTACTAGGTTTACGTGGAGGAAGAGAAGGAGGAGGTAGTTATAAGCTGCTACTGTAGTTCTATAAGGAGGATCGAGCTCTGTTTTAGGATGAGGAAGTCTATGAGGAGGAAGAATAGGAATAGTGTATAACAATATGTATGTTTGAGGAGGAGAAGAAAGATGTAGTTATACGCTTGTAGGCCTATCAGGAGAAGGATAAGGAGGAGGAAGTCTAAGTCTATGAGGAGGAGTAATGAGTTGCCATACGCTACTATGTTTATGAGGAGGAGGAGGATATTTAGATAGATGATATAAAGTAGAAGAAAATAGCACACTAATTGCATTCGAATATTCTGAAGTATGCTCAACAGCTCTATGTCGCTGAAAATTGTCTCGCCTTGAAAAAATCTCAACACACTGATTACTTGTAACATGCTATATCTTGCATAAGAAAGATAGATTTCAATGTAAATGCGTTAACACTCGTATTCATGTGACAATCGGTTCTACTTATAATATCGGTTGCAGTCTGACAACTACTCATCATAACAACCTAGGTGAGCGGATTAGTAATAAAACAACTATTATGTTTAAGTGTGATAATTGTGCTGAGATTTTTCAAGGCGAGACAATTTTCAGAGACATAAAGCTGTTAAGCATAACTTCAGAATATTCTAATGCAATCAGTGCACTACTGCATCCAAAGGCGTGATAATCTCGCACGTCATGTGAATTCTAAACACATTTGTTCAAGTAATATACCAGTAGAACGCTTGGAAACACTGTCTGAATATCGGCAGCGTAACATAAAGAAGCTTGATATAAACTGTACGACATCGTTTCAGCCTACTACAAGTTCCGTTGCTAATCACACACTTCCAGATAAAGAGAAGGATAAGAGGAGATGCAAGAGAAAGAAGAGCAGGAAGAAGAACTCAATGTTTATTTACCATCAGCACGTTTTCATTCTCCTTTATTTCCTGCGCCTACTGCACGTTCTGTGGCTGTGCAAACATCTCAAGAAGAAAAAGCAAGATGAGGTAGTAGACCAAGAAGCATAAGAAGAAGAAGACTTTAGAGCTTCTTCGCCGTCAAGGCGAGTTGTGTTTATAACTACAGATAGTATTGCAGTAGCACGTACTACATCAAAACACGTTCTACCGCCTCCTACACTTCACCTGACTGCACGTAGTCTCAATGTTGACAACAAGACTCTGTTACCCTACGTACAGTAGATGTAAGATACTATCAAGTCCCCAATTTACTCATAGAACGTTTGCAACTCTTACGAACTTATCAAGAATCTGGTTACACTGAGTATTAACCAGAGATTTGAGAAATAGGGCAGGAATTACGTCCTACGTGTATTATTGAGTAATAGCTGTTCAAAGTAAAGACCCCGCCTGTAAAGCATTGCACATACGTTAAATCAACGAGCTCATCGCAGCTACCGTTGGAGACGTGTCAACACATGTAGAGAGGATGATCTATAGTATGCTAATTTAGTAAAAGTAATTCATTATGCCTCTAGACATAAGGGGTGGGCCAACAAGCAACTATTCACATAGATTTACTACTCAAAAAAGCGTGGGAAAATGCTGAATCAGCACTAATTGTTTTATTAAGCTCATCCTACTCTTAGTAGGTACTGTAGTAGTAACTTAGATATTCTTCAATTATTAATTCGTAATTTTTTGTTAATATTTACTCCATACGTATTGTAACTTTTTCATTAATGTAAGCGTAGTAAATTGTATAATTGTTTACTCCTTATTTGACTTACATAATTATGTTTTAATTAATTTTAATTTATTACAGTGAAAAAATCCACAGCCTGCTTCCAGTCATTCGACGGAGTCAGTAATTGAATGAATGAACCCCCATCCAGTGGCGAGAATGGGGATTTTGTCGGATACCGAAGCCTGCCACACTCCTCTGGGGGCAATGAGTACTGACTGATAGGTGAAATGATATTGCTGTTATGAAAGATGAGAGAAAAAATTGAAGTACCTGGAGGAAGACCTGTCCCGCTTCCGCTTTGTGCAGTACAAATCTCCCAGGGAGTGACCGGCATTTGAACCACGGATTCCAGCACTCAGAAGCAGGCGCACTGCCATCTGAGCCGCGGAGACTTCTAATAATTACAGTGATATTTAAAAGCTGATGTAATCATATTCTAAAATAATTACGTGTGTTCACTGTTAATAATCCTCGACAAAATTTCTGGAAATTGACTGAAACAGAGAAAAGGAAACGAATGTCGCCACGCGATCTCTACAGTTACTTACGGGGATCAATTAAATAATCAAGTTACCAAGCAAATCAGTTAAATCATGAAGCTCTGGGAAATGAACTGAAATACAATGACTGACAGAGCAAATGCAACACCAAGAAGGAGTGGTCAGAACTTTATGCCAATTGCAGGGTAGACTGACGTCACTGAGGTATGCTCATGATGTGAAATGCGCCGCTGTGCTGCGCACGTAGCGAACGATAAATGGGACACGGCGTTGGCGAATGGCCCACTTCGTACCGTGATTTCTCAGCCGACAGTCATTGCAGAACGTGTTGTCGTGTGCCACAGGACATGTGTATAGCTAAGAATGCCAGGCCGCCGTCAACGGAGGCATTTCCAGCAGACAGACGACTTTACGAGGGGTATGGTGATCGGGCTGAGAAGGGCAGGTTGGTCGCTTCGTCAAATCGCAGCCGATACCCATAGGGATGTTTCCACGGTGCAGCGCCTGTGGCGAAGATGGTTGGCGCAGGGACATGTGGCACGTGCGAGGGGTCCAGGCGCAGCCCGAGAGACGTCAGCACGCGAGGATCGGCGCTTCCGCCGCCAAGCGGTGGCAGCCCCGCACGCCACGTCAACCGCCATTCTTCAGCATGTGCAAGACACCCTGGCTGTTCCAATATCGACCAGAACAATATCCCGTCGATTGGTTGAAGGAGGCCTGCACTCCCGGCGTCCGCTCAGAAGACTACCATTGACTCCACAGCATAGACGTGCACGCCTGGCATGGTGCCGGGCTAGAGCGACTTGGATGAGGGAATGGCGGAACGTCGTGTTCTCTGATGAGTCACGCTTCTGTTCTGTCAGTGATAGTCACCGCAGACGCGTGTGGCTTCGGCGTGGAGAAAGGTCAAATCCGGCAGTAACTGTGGAGCGCCCTACCGCTAGACAACGCGGCATCATGGTTTGGGGCGCTATTGCGTATGATTCCACGTCACCTCTAGTGCGTATTCAAGGCACGTTAAATGCCCACCGCTACGTGCAGCATGTGCTGCGGCCGGTGGCACTCCCGTACCTTCAGGGGCTGCCCAATGCTCTGTTTCAGCAGGATAATGCCCGCCCACACACTGCTCGCATCTCCCAACAGGCTCTACGAGGTGTACAGATGCTTCCGTGGCCAGCGTACACTCCGGATCTCTCACCAATCGAACACGTGTGGGATCTCATTGGACGCCGTTTGCAAACTCTGTCCCAGCGTCGTACGGACGACCAACTGTGGCAAATGGTTGACAGAGAATGGAGAACCATCCCTCAGGACACCATCCGCACTCTTATTGACTCTGTACCTCGACGTGTTTCTGCGTGCATCGCCGCTCGCGGTGGTCCTACATCCTACTGAGTCGATGCCGTGCGCATTGTGTAACCTGCATATCGGTTTGAAATAAACATCAATTATTCGTCCGTGCCGTCTCTGTTTTTTCCCCAACTTTCATCCCTTTCGAACCACTCCTCCTTGGTGTTGCATTGTCACTGTCAGTCAGTGTAAATAAATAATGCTGTAATGTTAATCTACTGTACCTACAAAGTGACATGATTGATTCAAGATAACTCAGTAATAATGCATTGCCACTAGCCACGCTCCTGTTTCCTATGCAATCTTCCTGACATAGTCTGTTTAGTGCTCTTTCCTCAATCAACTCGCTTCAAGGTGGATCGGTTACGGGAATGGTAAAACCGTCACAGAACTGTTAATATTTACCGAAATGGACAGCTAGCCAGTCAGTCTCTTTATACCGTAGAATCGGGGAGTTGAAAAACGGGATGCAACGTCAGCTGCCACGCCGCCGGGTCCAAAGTCTACGACAGGGGCTTAAATCTTTAATACCTCTCTCTTATTTACCCAGTAGGCTCTGCTGTTCTATCTTCTGACGGCAAGTGTCAAGTCTCTCACGCGCGAACCACTCCAGAGGTCTGGAGTAAGATAATCGACAAGTACATTTTACATTCTGTTACCAGAAGATAATCAACGGACGTAAACATACAGTTTGATACTGAGAGAGATTTAGTTTACATAAATCTTCCAGTTTGGTAATATTGTCATCTATTCAGGGTGAATTAGTTTTGATTTTCACCACAAATAACTCGTTAAGTGTTAAATATATGGAGAATCTGTGTTCACATTCAATAATGTTACCAAGGGGCTCACGAACGTGCTTGCAGATTTTTCAGAATTACAATATCTACTGAAAAAAGGACTTTGATTTTTCCTTAGAAATAGACTATTTTCGACACCTAGAAAAATGATCATTAAAATTTCAGGTTTGCATATTTTGGAATCTTACAAGTACTTCTCGACAAAATAAAATGTCTTCAAACGTATTTCGTTCACCAGCCATGGGCCACCCAGTTCGAATGAAAGTTGTTTCCTGAAATCCACTACATTTTTTCCTGTATCGGTCACCTACGGTAATATTAAAGGCTTTGAATCATAGAATGAAAAGTTATCAAAAATATTTCAAGGGCACAGTAGAGTTAACATCTAGCTTCAAGAAGAAGGGACTTTACACGTAGCCCGTGCCTTGACAACTCTTAGTGATTCATTCAAACACGCCGTATGGCTGGCGAATGAATCTCAAGAATCTAATTTTGAAAATAAAAACACTCCTGAGTTTGCAGTGTCCATCCCTCTAATTCTGGGAGTTGAATACGACTTTAGTTCCAGTAAAATAAATTGTACACAAATCTCAGCAGAAGTTGACATTCTGGAAATGTGCTGGAAATTAAATTATGAGACTCTTGGTAACATAAATGAACGTGAGAGCAGATTTCCAAACGTTTAAAAGGTTTATGAAAGAGGTGAACATTTTGGCTGACTGACCTCCAATGTACGTATAAGCGTATACATACAATTACAATGTAAAATAACATCAGAATATTAATAATTATTAAAATTAATAAAGAATCTGTAGTCCGTAACGTAAAATATGAAGAAAAACAGTCAAGTATATCAAATCTACAGCATATTAACCGCTCATATAGGAGGACTAGCAAGATACCCATGCTTCGCCACGGCTTTAAAATGAAAGTTATTTTTCAAAGTGTTACATTTTGGAGAGTCCACTGTAGCTGAGTCTGTAAAATAAGTCCTCAAATTTTACGCCAAACGGTTTTGGGGGAATGATTATTTATTTTGTAGTCTACCACCCACTTGAACCCCGTACGGAAGAACTTGAATGTTTGAAACCATTTCTTATTTAACATGTAGGACGTAAAAGACTTTGATCAGCCTTCATTTATTTTTGTAGTATTCTAAACAAACAGAAAAGGAAATCAGCTGTTAGATTCGTCTCTCTTTGAACATATACGTGCAAAATGCTCGAGATGAGATATTTCTAGAAGAATCTTGGAATCTTGACCTTCCAAGAAAATTCCTGAAAGCTTACGATACATTTACAGATTTTAAGAGAATATCTCAACTAAGCACAGATGTTCACATTAGTCCTCGCCAGTATATTCAATCATTTCTTATTTATGTTATTAACATGAGTCAGCGTAGAAATGTTGAAACTGCTTCAAATACAAGCATGAAGTTATCTGCAACATTTAACGCTCCTATACCAGCAAATACATCGATGTATATGATCATGTATGAAAAGAAAAATATAATCTTTGATGCTCACAAAGAATTATTACAGAAAAAATTAAAGCAATATAAATGAATAAAAAATTACAAACTATTCTACAGTTAATTATTGTATGTTTTTCGTCCTTAGTTAAGTTCCTGAGAAAACGCGAGCAGGAGAATAATTCATTCAAAGCCATTTTTTATTTCTATATTGTAATAGCCTTTGTGTGTACAGTAATTTCTTATATATATATATGTATTTGTATAAAGGTTCTAAATTGTAGGTATTTAATCCTCTTTGACTGGGCCCACTCAGAACAAATAGGAAATAATAATAATAATAATGTTAGTATAAATTTTTATATTTAATTTTTTTTCGCGGGCCCATCAAGGACAAATATAATAATACGTATTTTTTCGTTGGGCCCGTCTCAGACAAATAAGAAAAATAATAATATTAGTATATAAAGGTCTTAAAGTGGGGTATTTTAACAATTTTTTCGTTGGGCCCGTCTAAGATAAATTGAAAAAATAATAATATTAGTATATAAAGGTCTTAAATTGGTGTGTTTTAACAACTATTCTTCGTTGTGCCCACCTAGGACAAATTGGAAAAATTATATGTTGTTCCTGTGCATTTGTGCACGCGCACAAATGTGTCTCAATTTTCTTAGTTGGGCCCTTATACTACTGGCATACGGAATGGTTAAAATTGTCCAAATGATCATATTTTATATGTTTATACTTTATGTATCCCTGAAGCCTGCCCTTTTAAATTATATATAATACATGATAGTTTAACAATTATAAATTGCCATAAATTTAATTTAAACATGTGCTAGCAATAAGAAAATAGCCAGCAATGCCAGCGAAACCTGGAGTAATTACATTGCTATAACTGGCGCAAATATTTAAAAGCAAAAGGAAAAAGAATTCCCTATGTTATTTCCAAACACAAACATCTTCCTCTCGCCTGTATGAAGGAAATAAAGCCCATTTTTAGAGATCTGCCCAGTCACCAGCTGTTGGATAAGTGCCTTCATGGCAAAAGTCAAAACCCCAACGAATCGGTAAACAATATTATACGGTCCCGCATTCCCAAAGACACTTTTGTGGCCATAAAAACATTAAGATTTGGAGTTCTGGTGCTATGTCCATTTTTAATAAAGGTAACACTGCTAAATGTCATGTATTACATGAGTTAGAACTAAACGTAGTAAGGAATATAGTGTCAATGCCATGAAGGAGTTGAACCAAGGGAGACTACGACAAGCTGAAAAAATTACTCAGGAAGTATAGAAAAATGCTAGGGAATCCAGAGATAAGCCTAAACGGAATATAGAAGACTTGTATAAATCACGGGAAGATCTATATTATCATTCGTATGGGACAGGGACACACTGAGATATGAATACATGTGAGAAAAGTTTTAATTGCAATTTTCTCAGTTTCTTATTTGTTAAATGTATGTTCCTTTTCCTGCGTGGCTATTTATCACAGAGCTGTGTAATTTTCACCATCAAACTTTCCTATATTGATTCATATTTTAATGGAGGGATTCCTTTATTTAAGCAATACCCTTTCAGATTTGGCTGCTTGTTTTGTGAAAAAAATTTAAATTTTCACTTCAAAAAATAATTTTCTCACTCGCCTGAAGCTTAATCAAGTAAGGACTGTATTAATATGTTAAGTTAGCTATTAATAATATCTGGCAGAAACTTCATTATCACGACTTTACTATATCCTGAAGAAAAGGAACATGAACTTAACAAATTTAACATTGGCGAGATAGGCGGTTTCGTATCCCCTTAAGTTCTCATCACTCATTAACTTCCATCATTTTAATAGGTACGGATCAAAGATATAGGGTTCAGGATTTCAATTTTATATTTATTGAAACTTTTCTGAATATTTTACAGATACGTATCTAAATGCTTTAATGTCCACTTGGATAATAAGTTAATTTTCCAATTATTTGTTTATTTATGTATTTAGTCAATGACTGGAAAATTATGCTCAATATTTAAAATACACACACACAATACAGAGAATAATCATCAGGCATTATCGATTATTATCGCTTCTCAATCCACATTCATGCTTCTGCTGTTGACGGTAGGAAGAATTCCCAGGTACCTTGATAGGCATTAAAGTGACAATCGATTATAATATTAGGAATAGAGTGACGAGGGCTCTACAGTCGCATTCTGGACGTGACGTGATATTCCATTCATAGAAATATTCCATGCATATTTCATGACCCGTCCTGATACTGTTTAGTCTGTACCATGTTGTGAGCAGAAGATGGGATCTGCTAGCAATTTGTTCTCCAGTGAAGATGTTTTGGATTAGCGAAACTGTAGTGTTATTGCAGCGGTCTTTTCTCTTCTCCAAAGTTTGTTCATGCCTTCGCAAAAGCATCACGAAAGGGTAGTTGCCGTGATTGACACTTGGAGTCTCGGTTTGACCGCCTTTATTCTGAGACAGATGACCTGGATTGCCACAATTTCCACAGATCAAGCAAGCATACCATGTTATCTGCACATTTCAGGCAGTCTAATGTTAGGCCTTTCCTATTGTGACGCAGGTAGAACCCATTCTGGACTTTCAAGCCGACCATTTCCTTACATCGTCCTCTCAGAACTTTTTCAAGGATGCAGTTGAAGATAAGTATGGAAAGTCTGTCACCTTGAGTGACTCTGTTTTTATCTCGAAGGTTGCTGAGATCTTACCTTTGAATTTAGCCGTAGAGTGTGTGCCAGAGTTCACAGGATGAGTCTTTGTGCTTTGTGTCTAGACCTAGTTCCTTGAGAATTTTACTAAGGGGTCTTTTGTCCACGAAGCCATAGGCCTTTCTAAAATCAACAAATATGACTAGAACATACCACCTTGCGGTTTATGATCTTGGAGTAGGCTAGTAGTCTATAGAGACTGAGGATTTTCTCAGCGCAGCGGTGGCCTTTCCTGAAGTTTTACTGTCGGTCCCCCAGTTTATTCTCCTCTTAATTCTCTGCCCTTGTTAGTCCTTATCCTTTGTTGTGAAAGGGTTGTATCAAAGCTGATGTCAAAGCCGTTTTCCGTTTATTTGAATGATCTCAGTGAGCTTGTCCTCTGACTTAATAAAGGTACACTTACACAATGGAGCCCTCTCCTTCTGCCTTCTTGTTCTCGAGTTGCTAGATGATTGAATAAATTTTCCACTGGCGTAGGTAGTGAGTCCGTGTTTGGTGTTATTTGCTTGTATAAAAAGTCTTCACACATGGATCACAATTAAGTAGACACTTAAATTACTTAGGCAGGATCTGGCAGATTTCCTTGGTGTTGTAAACCAACATGTCCTGTGATCCTCTGATATGAAGGCTCAGTGGAGGATTTTCACTAAAGTGCTGCAAAGGAATTTGGAGCCATTTTAGTGTTGTTCTCTTCGACCTGTGTCAGTTGGTTGTATGTGAAGGTTCGTGTGACTCCAGAGATAATCTTGACAGTGAACTACTTCCTCTCTTCCAAGAATTTCTCACTGTTTTCCCTGGTCTTGTGGGTGTTTATCTCAGTCATGCTCTTCGTCTTTCGGCTGCTGTGTACTCACGGTCTTCATTCCACCACACATTCCCTTCGTTTTGTGAGTGGTTGAGCTCACTAGTCGCCTTCAAAAGACCGTTATTCAATTCATTGCAGTTATTAAATTCTGGATTTTTCGTCGTCAGACATACTTGTTCGTTGTCCTAAAGTCAGTATATGTCGCATGTTATTGTCCTAGGATCTTTTTTTTTGTGATGTTTCTGAGCAAGAGTCTTAGTTTTTTCTTTGAGAGGTAGTGATCCGAATCAAGTTCGGCGCCTCTAATTTATTAAGATTTTGAACCTAATTGTTACAATATTAATTTCAATACTAATATTCTGATGGTTAAATCTCTGTGATATGTTGGCTTACTAACAATATACTGCTACCTATTCAAACCTATTGTATTAGTATTCCTTGCCTAGAATTTCTCATTCTGGTCACGATTGCCTGAGCTTTTCATGTTTCATAGCAGCATCTCTTCTCTTCAGAACGATTAGAGAGTAACAATATCAACCATCACTTTCCTCCTGCTATTTCTGAAGTAAACGAACAGGCCTGCGTGTCACAGTGAAAGGGCGATTGTTTGCTTGGGGCACAATAGCGCCAGACTTTCAATCGCCTCGCCGTCGGGCGATCACCAATGTCCTTTGTCTCGCAATGACACCTTAATTCAAAGAGATTAACAGCTTTAGACTCTAATTAAGGGCTATTCTAGTAATATCTCTGGAATAAAATGTTTATCAGGACTCTAGACAACTGACAATTCAACACAAAACCATATAAATGGAGGTGATTATTCTTAAAAGGTGTATCAGGATTAACAGCACATCCACCTTCGTGAGTGGGAACATACAAAACATCTACGGTGTCTTCTGTCTGTTTTAAGCCCTTCTGCGAGCGGGGACAGTGGAATACGTCCAGGATATCCCAACCGGTCTTAAGAGGCTACTAGAATGGGAAACCCCAGGGGACTATTAACCTGTAAGCAAGAACCGGCCACCAAACGGTTAGCAGCTGAGTCGCGCATTGCATCCACTTATCAATGCTAGGTTTCGCAGTTTCATCATTACTGTATGACCTGCCTTGTTCAATTCAATTCTTGTTCTCATCTGACCCTAATGTCAATCAATCAATCAATCAATCAATCAATCAATCAATCAATCAATCAATCAATCAATCAATCAATCAATCAATCAATCAATCAATCAATCAATCAATCACTACTGATCTGCATCATTTAGGGCACTTGCCCAGGTAGCAGATTCCCAATCTGTTGTTTCCTAGCCTTTTCTTAAATGATCGCAAAGAAATTGGAATTTTTTTTGACATCTCCCTTGGTAAGTTATTCCAATCCCTAACACCCCTACCTATACATGAATATTTGTCCCAATTTGTCCCCTTGAATTCCAGCTTTATCTTCATATTGTGATGTTTCCTACTTTTAAAGGCATCACTCAAAATTCGTCTACTGATGTCATCCCACGCCATGTCTCCACTGACAGGTGGGAACATACCACTTAGTCGAGCAGCTCGTCTTCTTTCTCCCAAGAGTTCCCAGCCCAAACTTTGCAACATTTTTGTAACTCTACTCTTTTGTCGGAAATCACCCAGAACAAATCGAGCTGCTTTTCTGTGGATTTTTCCAATTCTGGAATCAAGTAATCCTGGTGACGGTCCCATACACTGGAACCATACTCTAGTTGGGGTCTTACCAGAGACTTATATGCCCTCTCCTTTACATCCTTACTGAATGTTTAGTCGTCAGCCCAAAGGCTGGTTGGATCCTCAACAGTTCCGCCATCAGCTGTCATAGATGGCCTAGGCACCACTGAAGAGGTGTACTAGGGAAATGAGGAGTGAGGTAGTTTCCCGTTGCTTTCCTCACCGAGCCAGAAGTTGCTATTACATGTCAGCCTGCCAAGCCCACTGAAATGCATGCACCAACCGACCCTATGAGCAATATTTTCACACTATTCATAGCAGGGACTGGCTGTAGAAGGAATGGCATTACTAGCATCACTCATACCTCAGTCACTTTCATTTTGTCAAAGCCAAGGATAAAGCTGAGACAGATCAATGAAAGTAACAAAATTGCTCTAGCCCATACCCGAAGACATAGTGCACTGTAAACACTAGGTCCCGCCAGCAAAGGCAACCCCTAAATACCCTCATGACCATGTTCAGAGATCTGTACCCTTCATTAACAATCATATTTATGTGATCACCCCAATGAAGATCTTTCCTTATATTAACACTAGGTACTTTCAATGATCCCCAAAAGGGTCATTTTGCAGAAGCTCACAATCTTGTAACTTATTTATTACTGTGTATAGAATAACGTCATCTGCAAACAGCCTTATCTCTGATACCACTTCTTTACACATATCATTGATATTTATAAGGAAAAGGTCCAATATTACTGCATTGAGGAATTCCCCTCTTAGGTACAAGTATTAGATCAAATGCGTATTAGTTACTTGTACTGTATTATGATGCATTTTGCGGTAAGAAATTAAAAAAAAGTTAACGACGTAAATGTCAGCAAAGAATATGTTGAAACGGAGCTATGGCGAAGCGAAAGAAACACAAGGTCGGCAGCCCTATTGGGAGGGGAAGAGCGATCTGTGACGTAATGTTTACCACCAGGACATGACTACCGTCTAGGTAGTGAACACATACCGCTCAGCCATGGCACAGTTCACGTGGAGGGAATATTTGGACTTGATTTTAATTTACGGCGAAGTAGGACAGAATGCTCGTGCAGTTGCGGAGATGTACGATCCGCTCGTAGTGGTGCTTAAGTGAAACAATGCATAGACTCACATCAGCGCTCGTACGCTGAACGATTTCCACAAATAAGGGCTGCCTATCGGCGGACGGTTGTAGCAGCTATGCTGAGCATAGTGGTAGAAAAAGGCAAACGGCTAATCTAACGGTTGGCTGTCATGAATGCCCAATTCAAACCCCTTAGATTATTTCGAATGGGGATACATGACATCTAAGGTGTGTCGTATAGAAGTGTAAGAGCTCCGTGAACGTGTCTTGAAAGCTGGGCAGGGTATCAGTGAAAACCATGAGGTACTGAGGTGGGTTCACGATAATTTTCTTTGAAGGTGCTGAGCATATATTGCCGCAAATGTGGACATTTCGAACATATAATGTAACAATGTGCACCCCAGTCTGGTCGAGTGTGTCACTCCATCATATTTTTTTTTCTTTACAAGTTGCTTTACGTCACGACGACACAGATAGGTTTTATGGCGGTGATAACACTGTTAAGGGCTAGGAGTGGGAAGGAAGCGACCGTGGCTTTAATCAAGTACAGCCACCAGCATATGCTTGGTGTGAAAATGTGAAACCATGGAAAACCATCTTCAGGGATGCGGATAGTGGGGTTCTAATCCACTATCTCCCGAATACTGTATACTTGCCGCAGTTAAGCGACTCTCTAGAAGATACTGAGAACGTACTAGTATTAGAGCGTAAGGAAAGGAAAATAAGCAGGGTGGAAAGAAGGTGGATCGGAAGTATGGTACAACCATGAGGCAGTTTATCATCAGTAATTCAACAGGAATGTATACAAACTCAAGAACTAAACGTTACACGGACTAAACGTAATTACAGCGGGCGAGTTGCCTGTGCAGTTAGGAGAGCGCAGCTGTGAGCTCGCATCCGGGAGATAGTGGGTTCGAATTCCACTGTCGGTAGCCCTGAAGATGGTTTTCCGTGGTTTCCCATTTTCACACCAGGTAAATGCTGGGGCTGTACCTTAATTAAGGCCACGGCCGCTTCCTTCCCATTCCTAGGCCTTTCCCATCCCATCGTCGCCATAAGACCAATCTGTGTCGGTGCGACGTAAAGCAAAGTAGCAAAAGAAAAACGTAGTTACAGAGCAAATTAAACTTCTAAACCTTATGGCAGCAATAAGACCAACGTAACTCCCTTGGGTTAAGAAGACAAGTATGTCTCATAGGTTAAATATAAACATGTTTTATGGAGCGCTAATGTGAGTCAGTGCTGAGTTTCACTTAAGCCGTTATAACTACATTCGGTACGGACATTTCTGTGGCTTGGTTCTAAAAGGGCCAATGTCAAAAAACTCTTTCTTGAGCTATGAGCATTTGAAGTTTTGCTTATAGTTTTCCAATTATTTTTTTCAACAACTAATTTTAAATAACTTTTTCATTTCTTTGTGGAAGTTACCTTATTAAACGCTAATCTTTTCTATCGTATTCTTTAAAAATTGCCAGGTCTCTAACTTTTATTGGTCTAACATTATTGGCGAGGGCTTATTTAATTAAACGTTAACTGTTCGTTTAGTACTTAACAGAGACATTGGCCCTTTTAACATGTTGCAAGCCAGGATAAAACGTGTTTGTATCAGTTAATATCTCAATTTCAATAAAAAATGACATTGGCCCTTTTAGAACCAAGCCACAGATTTTTCAAAAATCAAAAAAAAGCCAGAGGATATTGAACAAGGAACACATTACAGAAATAACTATGTAAATAAGTTAATTTGGCTAGGATTTTGATAAAGAAGAAAACGGGTAAGAAACAAGCGAATTTAGGCAGTTTTTCTGAGCTACATTTAGGCCGGAAGTGGTTTTCGAAATTTTCCTTTTTTGTTAAGTTTGTCAGAGTTATCGAAGACTCACAATTTGAAATCTTTCTGGACAATTTATCCCTTCAATTTTCGGAACAATTAAGGAAATTGCTTAATTTTATGCTTTTCTTAGTATGAGAATCCCTTCTTTGTCTACTAAGAAATGGTTTCAACGTTAAAAATGATGTGTTGAACATACTGAAAATTAATAGAACAAAAGGGGCATACTATTGACCCAACTGAAAACAAAGTTAAAATATGAAATACTTTTAGTACAAAGGAGCATACCGGGCTACAAACCCAGCACACACACACACAACACAGATATCACAATCACTTACTCATTCACACGCCCATTCACTGCCACAATTATCAACCTTTCACTCAACATACAATCAAGACGCACACTCCTACGCTTACAGCTTAGCAGCCTTGGGTTCGGAAAAAACCCTAACTTGACAAGTTAATGCTCAGGGAAACGGAAAATGAGAATGATCCACTGAACACTGTCAGCCACCAACACTACGTTTGAGAAGGAAGGGGTAGAAACGGGACGGGGAACAACCAATACAGAAACAGAAAAGTAAATCAATAATATTACACTATACAATCTGAAATCATTGTGCAGGCACATTTCAAGAGTCTTTGAGTAGCAGATAACATTTCGGAGGTTATGTCTTGTTACACGATTTTTGTGGAAATAACAGTCATGGAAAATACATCCGCGATAGGAGACACATTCTTTTCCACGGGGTTCTCATTTTTTTTTGTTACGAACTACGCTAAGAGACCTTTACTTTTGTGATCATAAGCCACGGGACCTTGATTTTTGTCTCGAATCCGACCCATGGGATGTTACATTTCCGTTCGTGCCGGGCTGAGTGGCTCAGACGGTTAAGGCGCTGGCCTTCTAACCCCAACTTGGCAGGTTCGTTCCTGGCTCAGTCCGGTGGTATTTGAAGGTGCTCAAATACGACAGCCCCGTGTCAGTAGATTTACTGGCACGTAAAAGAACTCCTGCGGGACTAAATTCCGGCACCTCGGCATCTCCGAAGACCTAAAAGTAGTTAGTGGGACGTAAAGCAAATAGTATTATTATTATTATTATTATTATTATTATTATTATTATTATTATTATTATTATTTCCTTTCGTAAAACCCACATTCATTGGCCGGGATTCACGCCTGGACTCCCTTGGTGAGAAGCGAGTACTAATGCCACCGGTATTGTTTCTATTGCCCCTTCCCCCCCACGGTTTATTCCATGTTTCCTGTGAAGTCAGGGGTTGTAGGAGATTTGGCCAATTGGCCTTCTTGTCGCCAACCATTAGAGCAGAAATGCTGCGTGTTAATTTGCTGACGGCGGGCATGTCTTGTGTGGTTGTGTGGTGCTTACAACTATTGAAGACGACAGAAACACCCAGACGCCGAGCAAGAAGAGTGCGCTCGTTAATGTAATAATCGGACCTGGGACCTCAAAGGTGGAAGTCTAGTAGCCTAGCCATTCAGGTATGCAACCGGACAGTTGTGTTCTCATTATGGCATTAGTTATCAACGGGCTGACCAACCCGAGCAACATGGCGCAGTTGTCAGTAGCACGCAACTCCGGGGAGTTTATTGTAATCTAATGGCGAGTGGTTTGAATTCCACTGCCAGCCGGCTAGAAGAGAGTGTACCGTGATTTATGATTTTCACTTTCAGGATACAAATAAGGGACAAGAGTCATCATCATTTGAATAATCCGACTTGCCATATTGTTGAATAGATTCCAAACGCTCATTACGTCTGTTTAGTTTAAAACTTGAAGTTACGCGCTGTATTGACACAAAACTCGGTCAAGGCACTATTGCTAGTCGTTCGTCTGGAAAGAATATATGCATGATGTTTTTGTTCTTGTTGGCAGAGGACACTCGACCTTGAAGACACAACGGCACGCCGCAAACGGTTTAAATACTTACGCACATATCCCGGCCGCCTCATCACTACTTGCCGCCAGCCGTTCTGTTGCAAATTCCTACCATTCAAAATACACTACTTTTCTCGGGAACGGTGCAAGCTACAGACCTGTAATTCTCACCCCAGGATCTATTATACTTACCAACCTCGCTGTATATAAGGCTGTTGATCTCCCAACTCCCTCAACGATTTACGTCCGTATTGATCTCACCACTTCCTTCTGACATGCCTTAGGTTCGTTCTTCAGACCAAGTGGAGTGATTTTGTGAGGAATAGTGATGTGCTGCTGTTGAAACTTCACAAATATAGAGACTTTTCTCTTGAAGAAACAACTGCGATGAGCAGGACACATGGTTTGAATGAAAAATGATCATCTTCCAATGAGGATTCACCATGGTGAACTGCAGGATAGGAAAAGAAATGCTAAGAGAGATCCTCCGTTCTAAAGAGGTGCAGAAACGGACCATGAGTCAATGCAAGCTGGAGGGTCTTAGGCGTGAGGTGTTAACAAGCTAGCGGCCTGAATGGCGACGCTAAGTTTACGTTCAAGCTGAATTATTTGGAAAAGAACGACTACAGAACTTGGATGAAGAGCGAGATAGAATGGATACCAGGCCCAGGCAACAATTTTCCTACCCCCAGAATAAAGAGAATATGTGTGGTTTGTAGACGACTATGCAAGAGAAAGATTAGATAGACAGATAGATAGATAGATAGATTATTTTATCATCAACAGGTTATTTGCCTAATTACAGATGATTCAATAAAACAATATACACAAGTACACTTTAAATGAATAACACTAATTCCCTAAAATAATAACTAAGTTTAAACTAAGACCCAACTCTGTGGTGTAGTGGTTAATGTGATTAGCTGCCACCCCTGGAGGCCCAGGTTAGATTCCGAGCTTTGCCATGAAATTTTAAAAGTGGTACGAGGGCTGGAACGGGGTCCACTCAGCCTCGGGAGGTCAACTGAGTAGAGGGGTTTTCGATTCCCATTCCCACCTCAGCCATCCTGGAAGTGGTTTTCCGGGGATTCGAAATACTCCTCCATCAAATGCCGGTATGGTTCCTAACTTAAGGCCACGGTCGCTTCCTTCCCTCTTCCTTGCCTATCCCTTCCTATCTTCCCATTTCCTGCAAGGCCCCTGTTCAGCAGGTGAGGCAGCCTTGAAGAGGTACTGGTCTCCCTCCCCAGTTGTATCCCCGTCTTGAGGCGGTAGAGGTGAGATCCCTCGCTGAGTCTGAGGGAAAAACCAACCCTAGAGGGTGAATAGATTAAGAAAGAGAAAGAAAGAAAGTTTAAACTAAACCTAGAGACGTTTTTATAAACACATATTTACAACAGCATTAATAAATCTTCTTATAAATAAAGTTCTAGGGGGTCCTCTGTCTGTAATTCCCTTTGTTTTGGCAAATTTTCAAATATATATCCGTTTTAGGTCATCTCAAGACCGAATCGGTGGTTTTTACTTTTCGTGTCTGTTTGTCTGTTCCACCATCACGTCGAAACGACTGGATAGATCTCAACCAAACTTCATATTTAAATACTCGTCCAGGGAAAGGTTTCGATATGCATATCATTCTAAAATCTTTGAAAATACGGGGGTTTTATAGGAAAACCACAACGGTTTTCCTTCATTTCCTCTTATACTATTGATTTTCAGTAAACTCTGTGGACCGTATGTAAAAGGTCTCTTCATTATAAACACCTTTCGTTATGTTCATAATTTACCTTACTCTTCAAATGACGGAGAAATTTACTATTTTCTGACGATACCATGCTCTGCATTGAGTGACCGACAGACCGACAACGAATATATGGGTTACCATGGCAACGTCTCTGACTGCTTGCCAGCAGGGAAGTAACGTACTGCCATTTTCCTCATCAATCCTTTAAATTCGTGGTTGCTCCTTGGGTAGAAAGCAAGAGAGTCGTCAATCGGCCATTCTGCGGGATATTGGCGGAATATCATTGGAGGTTATAACCGTCCTCGAATAGCTTAAGTAATAACACAAATATTCATCTTCTTATCTGATTACCTAAGAATCCCTGCGCCTAAATTTCTCTCCGATTACCGCTTTCTTATATTTATAACTCACACCGGCATAATTTATTGAGGAGCATTTGATTTTGCAATACATTCACTTGGTATTTACATATTTGTCGTCATCCGGATGACCTCAGTTATAATCCATTTTCTATTAATTTCAACTTACTAAACTGTATTATTTTCTTCCTAAATTACCACGTATGTAAGCGAGTGCTAATCCCGAATGCTGGACACTATTTTCTTTGAGGTAATATTCTAAGCTATCCAAATGTATAACTTTTGGCCCAGGAAAATTCCGAAATATGGATGCAATTTTAACGACGGTGCAGACCTTCGTTTCGGGGTCATTGGTGGCTAATCAGTAAGTCGTATCACAAGTCAGAAAGCAAATGGCGTTTCATTTTGGAGAGATCTACAACTTTTGTCCTATGACTTTTCGTCGTATTTCTATCCCTAATACGTTAAATACAGCTGTATTTCTCGATTTCAAGTTGATTTTGTACTTTTACACGTATACGTTATCATTTGGCACACTTATAGGAAAGGTAGAATCATGACATTCGGCACGCACATTGACATGACCATTGGCCATGTTATAGCCAAATTTTATGATTCTAGCTGTCACATGAGTATCAAAAATATAAAGTAGTATGTGAAATCTGTACAAAATTTCACTCCATTCAATGACCTTATCTCATTCTAACCCATAAATATAGGAGATACGAGAAGATGTCTTAGGACCAACCATGTAGAGCACTGAAAGGGGCGTCTGATTGTGAAGTCCGTTTGTAGATACGTCGTACAGTTTCAAAGCAGTAACTATCGAAATAAAGGTCTGCACTTCTAGAGTGTGTCTGTACATTGACAACTTTTGGTGAAATTTCCGTACAGTTATCCGTTTCAGGTGTAATAATGACCATCTTCATATATTCAGTTCTCGTGTCTGTCTGTTTCTTTGTTTGTCTGTTTGTCTATAACTTGGAAACTTCTGGATATATTTCCACCATACTTGATATCCATCTGTCCTTTGGTAGGTTTTAGGGCAAATATTGTTTCTAAATCCCTGAATTGACTCGGGGATTATACGAAACCGAAAGCGTGATGTTGCATTCCCACAAAATATACACAATCTGCCTTAATGGAAATTCATTTCTAAGCCTTTTTCCTCATGTGCATCATTTCAATACGAGGATTAATAAGGGAGATATCATTAACGGACCGCTTTCCGGTACAAGTCCCGTCAGACTTAACTCAAGAACGGGTGCGTGTTAAGCGTATTTTTACAACTTGAGAACTACTGAAGATATTTGAGTCAAACTTTACATTAACATCCACCTGTCCAACGGTAGGTGTTAATCGTCAATAACATTTCATGTTCCCGGAATGGACTGGCGGTTTATAGGGAACCGAAATGGTGATTTTCTCTTACACAATATATACTGTACAGTACAAGACCAACCTGACTGGAAATCGACCAAACGTGATGGAATTCCAGCTCTAAAACATTTTTTCACGTGCATTTTTTCGACAGGAGGATTAATAAGGGAGATATCATAAACGGTTCGTTTTTCAGGTTAAGTCCAGCGGATATAGACCAAAAGGTGTAGGACGTGGAGCAGGTTCCTTATTTATCTATGTAAATAAAATCGTAATGACTGTGTGCCTTTACATTGACTATTTTGGCGAACTTTTCGTACAGCTACACGTTTGAGGGGTAATAATGACCATCTGCATATTTTTTTGTTTAGTTTCGTGAAAGTCTTAATTTTTACACTCCTCACCGAAAATCCAGATTGCGGCATAATCTGCCAGTCGAAGAAGGATATTGAAATTTGGCAAAATTATACGTTTTAGCCTGTAACGGACGGAAAACTTCCAAGAACTTTAAATTTTTCCCTTTTTATTCCGGAGAATATCGAAATATGGAGGCAATTTTAATGATGGTACAGACCTTCGGGAAGTATTATCCCTTCGGGAAGTATTATCACATAACGGATGGCAAAATCCCCCTTCAATTCGGAGTGATCTACAACCTTGGTCTTACGACTTTTTGTCGTATTTCTATCCCTTTTACGTTTGATTTTTCTCTATTTCTCGATATTAAGTAAATTTGGACTTTTCACATACATAATTCATACCTTCCATCAATTATAGGAAAGATAGAATCATCAAACTCTGCACGAACATTGGTCCACCCAGTAGCCATATGTGAGCCAAATGCTATGTATGTAGCTGTCACTTAATTATCCGAAAAGTAATGCAATGTGAGATAATCTTAAACAAATGTTACCCTATTCCACGTTTCTAACTCAATCCGATGCATGAATAGATTAGATATCATAAGACCAGCAATTTAAACCGCTAAATCCGGCGTCTTATGGTACAATGCTTTCTCGATATGATGTACCGTTTAGCAGCAGTTAATCTGTATCTGCAATATTGTAAACAAGCACATACTTTCGTATGTCGAACTATTTATATTCATTGATGTCGATTTGTAGCGATCGAGAAAGTGTGCGTCTGTTATTGTAATCAGTGCTCCCCACACCGACTTTGACTGGCAGTAGGAAAGGGGTCCTTCTCCAATTCCTGTGTAACTGGCATTAATAAGGCAGGCCTACAATTGTAATGAATAATTCACTTCTCGATTTGACTTGCAGAAGGCAAGGGGGCATGCAGTTTTGGTCAAAACTCCCCTTACCCGATTGTGTTTGGCTGTAGGCAAGCGTTCCCGCAGTTATAAACATAGGTACCCATCTCAAATGTGACTGGCATTAGGCATACTGGCCTGCTATTTTGATGGAAAATCACCAACTTGGTGGACTGGCAGTAGGAAAAGGGGCCTGTCATTATAATGATAACTGCACAACTCAATTTTGACCGGTTGTAGGGAAGTTTCCTGCCATTATAATAAAAACTCCTAAATTTGTAACATGTCTGGAAGTAGGAAAGGGCAACTGCCATTGTAACGGAAACTCCCCAAATCGATTGTGACCGCGCAGTAGGCAATGGGGCCTGCAATTATAATGTAAACTTCCCAACTCGATTGTGAATGGCAGTAGGCAAGTGAACCTGTCGTTATCATCACAAATCCGTAACAAGCACTTTACATTGGAAACAACGTATGGGGACCTCTCCATGCTGTTTCTCGGATAACGCTAAGAGACATGCTATTTTAAAACAATCTTATTTACTGCATGTACAGTATTTACTTCGATATTCGTATACAATGCAGAATACCGTAGCGAAGCACGGGTACATTTGCTAGTAAATAAATAAATTAATTAAACAATGAATATCCTTAAATACTCGTCATGATTAAACTACATCTAGAGACATTTACATACACATCTGTATATATTTTACAGTGATTACCTGTACCTTACGTTCATTCGGTCGTTAGGGCACGTCTAATTTTAGGCGGTGCTAAGTGAGAATGGTCCACTGATTCACCCGCCTCATTAAGTGATTTTATTGCCTCCAGCAGCCATGATTTTGCCCGAACCACAGTTCTTACTTGCGCTGATTAGTGACACCCTAGTTCATCAACGGAACAGAAGTACAACAGTCACCGCGGCCGGATACAGCCAGGAATATTATTGGTATTGTTTTGTATACCAATAAGTTACCGACTCCTTTACAAATAGAAAAAAGGTCTGGTCCGAAGTGCGTGAAGTTATGAATAAGGAAAACCTTCACCCTCACTTCCACCGGAGGTTTTGCTTACCTGCAGGAAACTGACATTCTTTTGATTTACTTTGCATTACTTCACTAAGTTGTGAACTTGAATTCGGAAGATAGTGTGTACTAACCTCAATGTTGGCAATCTTTAAGATGGTTTACCTTGTTTTCCTGTTTTCACACCAGGCAAAAACTGTGGCTGTGCGTAAAGTCACGGTCCATTCCTTTTCTGTTCTAGCCCAGTGGTGCTATCCCATAGTGAGCATGAGAACTGTCTGAGACTGTAAAAGAGAACATCCTTTACAATGTTAAAAGGGCAACTTATTAATACAGTGTGTAACAATAAGGTGTGGCCAAACCTTCACGACACGTTCCTCACTCGTAGAAGAATAAAATATTTTATATGGACATGGATCCGGAAACGTTTTATTTCCATGTTAGAACTCGTTTTCTACAACTCTCGATAGTACAATAGTAATGGGAAACACACAGGAACTTGACGTAGCAGGATACCATATGAAACTCCTTCTAACATGAACTGAAGACCACCCCGGAATAAGAAAGTAACCAACAGGAGAGAAGAAAATTATTTTTGGGTTTTCTTTTTGCTAGTGGCTTTACATCGCACCGACACAGACAGGTCTTATGACGAGGATGGGATAGGAAAGGGCTAGGAATGGAAATGAAGCGGCCGTGGCCTTAATTAAGTACGGCCCCAGCATTTGCCTGGTGTGAAAATGGGAAACCACGGAAAACCATCTTCAGGGCTGCCGACAGTGGGATTTGAACCCGCTATCTCCCGGCTGCAAGCTCACAGCTGCGCGCCCCTAACCACAAGGCCAACTCGCCCGGTGGGGCTTATTTCATCTTATACACTACATGAACCTGTTGCGTATACAAGTGTACAAATTAGTTCATCCATAAAAACAATCATTTATTTTTATAACTTAAGGTTTACCGGGAGAGTTGGCCGTGCGGTTAGGGGTGCGCAGCTGTGACCTTGCATCTGGGAGATAATGGGTTCGACCCCACTGTCGCCAGCCCTGAAGATGGTTTTCCGTGTTCTCCCATTTTCACAACAGGAAAATGCTGGGGCTGTACCTTAATTAAGGCCATGGCTGATTCCTTCCCACTCCTAGCGCTTTCTTATCCCATCGTCGCCATAAGACCTATGTGTGTCGGTGCGACGTTAAGCAAGTTACAAAAAAATATATTAAGGTTTTGAAAATAGTGTAAAATTGGAAGTGATACAAATTATAAGGAACTATAGCAATCCTTATCAAGTAGTCCACCCTTACAACACAATTTGCATCTTCATTAATGGACTACATTAAAATTATACATTTATACAATTTTATTATTATTTATTTAGATTTGTTTATACAAGTGGCGGCACATGCGTCCCCTAGTGCACCGTCACTGCATTGTTCTACACAGGAGGCTTGCAGTTATGTCTCAACGGCGCACCAGCGCCAGCGTCTTGGAAAGGTGTAGCATTCAAAGTGATGAGCCCAAGGCTACACTGGGGCGAAACGCTGGTAATTTCACGATTGAAAAAGCCTAAATAATTTAAGAATTTACATGAATTTTACATTAACATTGATATATTATTCATCCCGTGTGAGACGTCATCAGTCGACGCATGAATAAAAAAGTTGTAAAAATGTACGCATGGATAATGATACATACACACATGAAAAACACATTCACTTATAGATAAAAATGACGTATGACGTCTTGTTATTAAAAAAACAGATGTGAGTGCAACATTTTGGTAAACATCTTGAGGAGTCTCTCCATATGTTTAACATAATGATTGATGTTGATGGGTTTAATAGTTCAAAAACCATGAAACATTCAGTTTATAGATGGAACATTTTACTAAGAATGCACAGTTGCTGTTGGATTACTGCATAAGTAATCCACTGGCCTAAGAATAGCAAAATGCTGTGATAGAAATGAAACACGTACTGGGAACCTATGTATGCAACACGTAAGAAATACATCTGCCAAATTATATCACTCTTGTACTGAAGAATGTGTTCGATTTAGTGGTATTGTATTTCGGGTAGTTACCACAATTTCATCCCCGTTTGTCATAAAATATCGGAATAAAACATCGTTACATCCCCCAGGTACCTTACAAGGAACACCTATACCAAATTCTGGCCCTGTAGCTTCGTAGAAAGTGTAAAAATTGTGACGAGTGAGCGTGTGAGTGAGTCAGGGCTTTTGCTTTTAAATGTAGAGGTTAATAATAATAATTTCAAGTGACTATCGCTGATCTGATTCAGCCCTTTTGAGGCAGCCCCGTCGACGAGAGAGGGCAGCGTGTATCTTGCATGTGTGGCTGTGGTGGAGGATAGTTTCGCGTGCACTGTGTGATTTGTTGGGAATAGGACAGATACCCAATCATGGATCCAAGAAGAGAATTAACCCATTACGTTTATAATTCATCGACTACACCGGGTATCGAACCCAGTGTCCGAGGACCGATCTTCAATACACTGAACACTGGACATTTTGAATTCAATTACGAATGAAAACATGTAGATGTAGAGATATGTTGCTTTATGCTGCTGCCATTATTGCAACAGAACTGAGGGGAGTCAGAGCAAGGCAGATTGTACTCAACCGTTTATTACGTTAGCAGTTTAACATTAACTGTAGGAGGTGTCACATATATCTCTGGAGGCATTAACAAGGAAGGCGAAAGGGACGCCGTAACTCAACACACACGCACAGAGAGTAACGAACGAAGAGAGAGAATCGTGGAGTGGATTTGCTAAAGCTTTTAACTATGTGTCTCATTTTCACAGATTTACGTATACCACTATGGTGGAATGATTTAAAGGAAAGTGTGTGTGTTTCAATGTCGCTGAGATTTAGAAAATATCTGGTCGTCAAAGGACTATTGATGTTCAAGTCCATCTCCGATTTGAATAGCAGATCTTTTTTTTAAAAAAAAAACGGAAACTTCCTTCACAGCTTTGCTTGTATCCAACATTCGCATCTTCATTCATGCTAAGTAGGAAAAGACCGTTCTTGGATCTTTCCTTACATTTGAGTAAGTTTCAAAGAGGCCCTGAAGCTGGCAAATACGAATGAGGGGAATAGAGAAAGAGGAACGGAGGTAGTGAGAGAGGGAGAGAGAAAGGGTAGCTTTCGTCGTGAAAGTTTACCTGCAATTCAGAATTTAAAAAAGGAGAAGCTTTAACAGGTGGAAATGCAAAAGATAGAGGTGCAGAAGATATTTAGTACAGAACGTCGTAATGACGACCGAGATGATTATAATTATGGCAATTGTTACTTCAGGTAGTGTAACTGCGTAAAAATTAGTTTCAACTTCCACCCTTTGAGTCCCAAAACTACAGGAAATGAAAAAAATGAAATTTATGTCGTTAAATTCTTTAAATACCGCTCAAATAAGGCACACAAGGAATATTTTTAAAATTCAACAATTCTAAGTATCCATTTTTTTCATGGCACTCTGAAGTACCCTCAGTCCACTAGTGACTGGGAACACAATCTAGCAGTTGAACTTTTAAGTCCTCTAGTCCTCTAGTCACCCCTTCCATATAAGTACATCAAAACTGCTAAAAGTCAAACATTTTTACTAACAATATTCTCAAAATGAATAAGAATCAATACTAGTGGTATAAAATCCGTAAACCATTATAAAATGAACATTATAAAGAAGTAAAATGAAAGCAATCAATCTGTCTGATGAAACTAACAAGTG
Organism: Anabrus simplex; assembly: GCF_040414725.1. Taxonomy (NCBI): domain Eukaryota; kingdom Metazoa; phylum Arthropoda; class Insecta; order Orthoptera; family Tettigoniidae; genus Anabrus; species Anabrus simplex. Next base: position 277,487,839 of record NC_090271.1, read on the forward strand.
GGAATATTCAATGTAGTATTTCACAAAGCAGTTCTTCTTCTCGTTCACATAAATACCTCGTTGACTCCTTGTAGTGACTGCATTGAGAATGTGGACGTAACTGGACCTATTTCTTACTGCACACCTCATATCGCCCACAAACGTCCATAAATATAGGCCAACGAATACCCATTTCCCATTCTGACATCTTTTGGGACATAGTTCTCCGTCTTCTTTCCTTTTGCAGGCAGGGTTGGAGATGACCCAGTGTTGTCAAGAAATTCCTCTTGTTTTGGGTGTTTTTCTTTGACAAAATTTCTTTTTCTACCACCCTTCGAAACTGAAGGACCGCCATCTTACCGAGCATTTCACAGTAAATTGCATAGTCATTTACACACATGTCAAGAAAACCCCAGAAGAGCCTCAGCCATCATTTCTTCGACTTCCTGTCAACATCATACAGGGTTCTAAAATGGTCGGCAAGGTCACCTCCCATGTACAGATTGTAGTCATATACAACTACGAAGCATGCTGCACTCTGTTTGGATCCATCTTTCTGAGTTCGTTGCACATAAATTTGTACTGACATTTGGTAATTGGATGTAAAATATACAGATTTGTTGTCTTCCCACTTGAAGAAGTCCAAACCAGTATTATAAAATCTGTAATCATGCCCTCTCCTATCAGGCTCTTCTCAGTTTTAGATTATTTGGAAAACTCTGCCTATCAGATATTTCTGTGCCATGTGCCAAGATTTTTATAGTTTCAGCCTTTCTAAAAGTCGAAGATAGGTAAAATAATTGTCAAAAAGAAACTTGTTCTCGCCCCAGAGATATTTTGTCAGAGATAAAAACCACCCTCTCACCTAAACTGTGTTGTACGAACTCTTCTTCAAGATCCTCATGCTTCCTCTGATCTTAGCCTACAACGAATACAAAGCCTGCCCAATAGCCACTCATAGCTGTCCGCCCTGTGGATGGTATATTTGCCACTAGAGGCGCTGCAATTCAACCTCACATGAACACATCGTTTGGCGGTATTCCTACACGTTGTATGCTTACTGGTGACGTTTACTACGAAAGTTGAATGCTAATACCGATAAAAATAATGAAACTCCATAATGATTTTGTTTCGTCCGAATTCTTGGCTGAATGGTCAGCGTTGAGGCCTTCGGTTCAGAAGGTCCAGGGTTCGATTGCCGGCAGGATGGGTGATTATAATCACGTCTAATTAATTCTTCTGGCTCGGGAACTGGTGTTTGTGTTTGTTGATATAGTGATTACTAGACCTCAGATTTTTAGGTGCTAAAATGTTATTTTAGCTGCCTAAAACAGACTCTCAAATAGGCTCTACAATATTTTTAGGCAGCTGCAGTTTTACGTATCTTAATATGCATTATTTAAAGCACCATGTTGATTTTGCTAAATTGATAATAATTCGTTGTGGGGAAATATAAAACAAGTTTCACTCACCTCATGCTGCAAACGTCGCAGAATATAATTTTACCATCCGATGTGAAACGGGTAAACTCTTGTAAATTGAGGATGAATTGCAACCTGACACTTTCGGCTTAATTCACACACTGACCAAATGGGAAAAAGGTACTGTTAAAATACGTCAATCATATTACAATGGTGCCCTGTTGTGTACCGTGTTGTAAACAAGGTTTTTTTTTTTTTTTTTGCTAGTTGCTTTACGTCGCACCGACGCAGATAGGTCTTATGGCGAAAAAAAAACAAGGCTCTAGAAATAAATTTCCTGGAACTAGTTTCTATGAATTCTCTTGCCAAGAACCAACTAGGGATTATGGATTAAAGCAATAAACAGACCAGGTATGGTACAGTAAATACGCAGACCATGAGACGGCAAAATTTAGGTTACTTATTATTATTGCTCCTGTTCTGATGATAATAATTTCCTTATTCTGTTGTGTAAGTGGTACCAAGGATAAGTTATGGAACCCCAATGACCGCTCCGTCGAGTGCTGCAATGGCATATACTGGAGGGTATTTGGTAAGAGTTGTCGAAGACCACATGCCATGTCAAGAGTGTGTTGATAAAATTAGTAGTATCCAGAGTCCATCTCCACTAACGTCATTAATAAAAATCAAAGAGAGAGGTGGTCTCACGTCTCAAGTACCCAAAGCCTAGTTTTGTTTCATTGCTGATGAAACTGGGGCAAGTAATGGACGAAATGTTATCGGTGACGCTGGGCAGTCCAAAAATAGCACAAACATTAACCGAAATACTGTTGCCACGTATTGCTAAAAATCCCATTTTGCAGTGTGGGAAAAGTGATCATCCTGAGGAACTAAAGAGAATAATACTGCAGAAGTTTCTGCACTCCTCTGTCACTAACTACGCTAATGGCATGACAGATGAGTATCGCCCAAAATACTTCTCGAGAAGAAAAACAATTTATGAGAAGAAAATATCAAGGAAAATAGTTAAAGTCGGTCCTTTTCACTGAAAATCTACGGTGCGGTAGTTAAAAAATCTAGTGTAGACCTTATATCCAGACACAAATTTCGACAAGTTATGTGTGTTATCTGAAATGAAAATCCACAGCTGAATTGAACTCCTAGGGATAAAAGGTGAACATTTATTATTTTCTACTTCATTCTGCTCAGTAACGTATATAATATACGAGAAGTATAGTGTAGAGGTAAATTTGTGCTGGCTTTAACTCCCGTTACCAGTGCTACTCAATGCCTGATGTGAGATGGTATACTAGCGCTGCGGCGGTCAAGATGCGCACTGCCAGGCGGACACTGTTTCTGAAGAGAGCATTGCGAGTGAGAAGGCTTTGTATTCCTTGTAGGCTAAGCTCTGATATATTTGAATGCAAGAATGAATCCCAATGAAACCCTTCAGGTCATCTAAACACCAGAGTTTGTAATCCCGCTTGATGGGTTTGGCAAGTTTTACTGTTTTAGAGAACTGCGTCATTTGAATAACACAACAGAATCGCCCACACTTACTTCCCGAGTCCATTTCTATACAGAATGAAACGTCTTATTACTATGAAAGGTCTTATTTTGTGTAGCCTCTCTGGCTTCTCTATCAACACTGCAATGTTATCATTCACATGAATATACGAAATGATCTCCTGAAATCTTGCCCTCGTCATTGTATCCACAACTAAATCCACACCAATGTCTCTAGCAGATGACCAAAATTTTTTGTTGTATATTTAACACAACACAAAAAAAACTTCCTGCAACAATCACATCTGATCAACATAAAACACCATGATTACCAAAGAGAACAAGAAGCATAGAACGCCTATAGTTCTGTTGGTACTTAGAAGTACCTACTATATTTCAAATAATAAAAGCTAGTTCAAGTAACTCTACAGCATGCTAACTGTTAAACTGCATACTTTACAATGTTCCACACAATAATATGAAAAATAATTACATATTTCTGGCATCCATCAACTAGAGGGAAATGAAATGTCAGTGCTTGGATACCATATGAAAGTTTGAGTAACCCAAGCTAATTTAGTGCTTCTCTCTGGTGTCATTATTACAAATCGCACCACCAAAGACACTCTGATGTCTTCTGTAGGTACTGGAGAATACCCACAAAACACATCACAACTGACCTCGCCTACTATAGTTTTAAATAGGACTAAACATGAGCCGGTACTTTAAAGTACCGGCAGGACACAAAGGGTTAACCCAAGCAATAATAACGCTTACAAGTCGAAAATAAAGAACACAAAGAGTTTTCGAGAAAAAGTTTGGATCCCGGACCTAAGTAAGTAAGTAAGTAAGTAATATGTTTTATTTATCCTGGCAAAGTTAGGGATGTACTCCCTTTCTTACACTTAACCAGTCTTAACCTAGAACACTTAATAATAACTAAGGACCGTGGACAGAAGTGAGAACGAGATTGAAAAGTGAAGTATCAAAGCCCATAAGTAGCTGAAATTGAATTAGCGTTGCCCACAGTCTGACTAAACGAAACAATGCATTCAGACCCTCTTTCTTTATTATTAAATTGTATTAAATTTTCAAATCATCTTTAAAAAGTATGAAAACATTATTTATTTCCTATTATGGATTCTTGTTCTTCATTGCGTTTCCATTCCACCATTCTCATTTGAAATATTCCTAAAAGGTGGAAATTCGTTGAGGTGTTCACAAAGTATTCCACCTTGGTAATTCCTGCAACCAAATAGTACGTCCTGAGCTTTGCCCTTCTAGTGACTTTTCTTCCGTTAAATTGAAGAATTAGTTGAAAATCTAAGGACATTTCAGTTGATTATTGTTGCAGACATTGTTCCCATAAACCAAACCATCAATGGTACAAACTAATTTTATATCTTAGTTGCCACAATACTTTTCCCCATTGGTAGTACATGCTCTTTGAAGTACCTTGGTTTCTATAGAGACAAAAGTGGACCGATGAACATCTTGAATTGAAACTCTGATCCTCCTCCTGAATTATAAGCTGTGAAGACATTATTGAGAGTCAAGTGTTCTACCTCGTAATAATTTCGTTAATATTGCCAATTTTGTATTAATTTGGCTCTAATATTCTAAAAACTTGAGACTCAGGAATATATATATATATAAAAAGAAAGGGGTATAGGAATAGTGCGACAAATTCAAGGTAGACGTTTTCAGGATACTGTCTATGAACCAAAGGATATGGAGAGATGTATTTTATCCACTAGATAGGCAATAACTAGAGATGGGAGATTGAAACATGTGCATGCTTTCCCTGGTAGGGGCGAGTAATTGTTAAGTCTATTACTACTGCTGCTTTTTTCAGTTATCAGTTCATCGGTTCGATGCAGCTCACAATGCCATCCTATCCTGTCCTAATTTGTTCATTTCTACGTAACTACTACATCCTGCCCTTACTCTAATCTGTCATGTTCATACATTGGCCTTCAGGCAAAAAGTATTCATAAACAACTTCCCAGTGTCCATATCAGTGTTGAAAGTGAGCAAATTTCATTTCTTAAGAAGTACCTTCGTTGCTTTTGCTAGTCTGCATTTTGTGCCTCCTTACTTCTGCCACCGCTAGTTATACTACTACCCAACTAACAATAGGCCTACTCATCTACGTCATTTAATGCTTTCTTTCCTAATCTAATATTTCCTGCATCACCTAACTTCGTTCGACTGCACCCCATCTTTTTACTCTTCGGATTTATTTATTTTCATCCTGTACTTCTTTCCCTTGATACAATTGTTGCATATGTTCCTACCATCTTTTTGCCTTGTCTTCTTTCCCTAGAAGTGGTCTTCAATCTTGGTTCTTAACATTCATACATCTTATTTTCCTTTCTCCAAAGTTTTCTATGATTTCCCTATATGCAACATCTACCTTTCCTACATCCATCTACATCCTTGCACTTCTCGTTCAGCCGTTCTATCTTAGCGATCCTGCACTTTTTATCTAGCTCGTTCCTTCATCGCCTGTATTCTTTTCTGCCCTCATCACTTTTTGCGTTCTTGTATTTAGCCTTTCGCTATCAAGTCTAGGTGCTCCTGAGCTATCCACTGATTATCACATGGCCTTACCTTTCTTTTTAACCTTTCTTCAGCAGTACTACTGATCTCAATTTTCAGGACTGCCCACTTTTCATCTGCTGTGTTTTCTGCAGTCTTTTCATTTATTCTTTGTGTAAAATGTTCCTTAAAAAAATCCCTCGCACAATTTTCTTTCATATTATCTTGGTCCCATCCCCTTGTCTTCCTTCCTTTGTTCAATTCAAACTCAGGTGGCATTTCATGACCACCAAGTTGTGGTCAGAACCCATGTCTGTTCCTGGTGAAGTCTTGCAATCCAATATCTTGTTTCTGAATCTCTACCTAACCATAACGAAGTCTAGTTAATAGCAATCGGTATTAAGCACAAGGCGGAGCCTCCGTGGCTCAGACGGCAGCGCGTCGGCCTCTCACCGCTGGATACCGTGGTTCAAATCCCGGTAAATCCATGTGAGATTTGTGCTGGACAAAGCGGAGGCGGGACAGGTTTTTCTCCGGGTACTCTGGTTTTCCCTGGCATCTCTAATTCCAGAAACACTCTCCATTCTCATTTCATAGCATCTATCAGTCATTAATAAATCACTTTGGGAGTAGCGACCACATCGTAATAATAGCCTATATCTACTTCATTCATTACATCCCTGACCCGGTTAGTGACTGGAAAACAGGTTGTAGGTTTTTATTCATTTTCATTAAGCACAAGGAGATCAAATTTTAAAATATCGATCCAGAGCGAACATAAGGTGAAGAATATTCCGAAGGAAACACAGTGGGACATCCGTGTGAAATTAAATAAATACAATAACGTTATTCGATGTAAGTACAGGCAAAAATTCAAGAATATTTCCCTTAGTGAGTGCAGCAGAGAAGAAAATAAATATATTCTACATTATTTAACAATAGAATTGAATTCTTAAAGTCAATTAAAAATATTTCCCTCAAACAGGAGGGGAAATCTTGTGTTAATCGCTTACACCTTCTTTTCCAGTTTTCCCTGCCTTCATCGCACACAAGCCATTCTATGGACCTCCTCTCTCACTCGAAGATCACAAGTAGAGTTTCTCACACTGAAAGACACCCGCCACAGGGCCAGGTTTTATGATGGTAGGCAGTAGCCGCCACTCTTAAATTTCTCGGAACCATACAATCATTAGTTACAACATTTCTCTTTACATTTATTTCAAGTGAGCCACGCTAACTGACACAAGAGCAAGGTGAAAGAGGAATTGCCTAAGTTCAGGGTGACGATCAAGTTGCATATTATATTACTGCTTATTATTATTATTATTATTATTATTATTATTATTAATTATTATTATTATTATTATTATTATTATTATTATTATTATTATTATTATTATTATTATTATTATTATTATTATTATTATTATTATTATTATTATTATTATTATTATTATTATTATTATTATTATTATTATTGCCAACGCAGAACAACTACAGCAAGCCTAGAAGTAGAAAGAAATTCATACTGTAGTTCATATCCTCACCATCTAAGTCAACCATCTGTTGACAAACCGAAATCCACTTTCTGGATAAACACGGTCTCCTCCAAGGAAAAACACCATAGTTCTTTATAGAAATCCAGAATAGAGTCATAAACACCCGCAACTACCGCAAATATATCTCAAAGGGAGAAGTGAACGACAGATGCGGAGGAACAACTGAGACGGTGGAGTATATAGTGGGTGTAAAAAAGGCCATGGGATGTAAATAATATACTAATTAGCATGATGAAGTAGCGAAAATATTTCACCAAGCGTTGGGAATCAAGTCGTGACTTTTAGATGAGAAAATACCATGTAAAATGAAAGGTCCAAGCAGTACGAGAATCGATCTTTGCAGAGAGACAAACAGGACCATAATATCAGACAGGTCGAATATTGCCTTTATTGACAAACAGCTCGGGGAGACTGGTGTTCTGGATGTGTCGGTCCCTTCGGATCACATTGTCCATATCCTATATCCAGAAGAAAGAAAATTAAATTGACCTCACCGCAAAAGTTCGAAAACTGTGGGAAATGGGACTAGCAACACTGAGGTCGTTTGTCATTTCCACCACAGAGCTCATGCACAATAAGCTGCAACAACACCTGCAGGATCTGGACATCGCCTATACACTTCTATAAACACAGAAGACTGTCACTGTGAACACCTGCCGCATGACAAGTAACTTCCTGCCACAACAGTAGAGGTTGGGAGAACATGGCACAACTTTCGGTCTCCCGATCGGTAAACCACTAAGGAAACTGAAATGTTAATAACAATAACTTAATAATAATAATAATAATAATAATAATATGAATGTATGTATGTATGTATGTGTGTTTAGTCATCAGCCCGAAGGCTGGCTGGATCCTCAACAGCTCCACCAACAGCTGTCATAGATGGCCTAGGCATCACTGAAGAGGTAGTTTCCCGTTGCTTTCTTAACTGAGCCAGAAGTTGCTGTTGCATATCAGTCTGCGAAGCCCACTGAAATGCATGCACCAACCGACCCTATGAGCAATAGTTTCACAGCATTCATAGCAGTGACTGGCTGCATAAGGAATGGCATTACTAGCATCGCTCATACCTCATTCACTTACATATTGTCAAAGCCAAGCATAAGACAGAGACAGATCAATGAAAGTAACAAAATTGTTCTAGCCTATACCAGAAGACAAAGTGCACTGTAAACACTAGGTCCTACCAGCAAAGGCACAATAATAATAATAATAATAATAATAATAATAATAATAATAATAATAATAATAATAATAATAATAATAATAAAATCGTATATTTTCCTCATTTATAAGCAAGAAAACTAAGGGACTCTCTGGTTCTCCGAAGTTGAAAAAGGCCTTCAACACATAGGGATCACACATGAAGTAGTCCATGAACGTGTTCCTTTCCAGAAGAAAGTTCGAGCATACCAGCGATTCCAAGAAAAGTCGAAGTTAAAACCGGGCAAGGAGTGATGAAAGGAAGGAGGCTCACAGAAAGCGAATGAGGAAATACAGGGAAAAAATTAAAGCTCAAGGGTGCAAACGGTTGAAATAACGTGGTCCTCAGTCGGCCGAGACGAAGCAGAATAATAATAATAATAATAATAATAATAATAATAATAATAATAATAATAATAATAATAATAATAATAATAATAATAATAAATGTGAGTGGTGAAAGTAGCATCTACTAATATAAATCTTGACAAATGGAAGATATTTTACATGCCAAGATGACTGCTGCCCATTGAGATATCGTGTAGGTATTGGAGTACATGTGGTCGGCATACTCAGCCGTAATTCTCGGCTGTTTTGACGGTGTCTATCACTTCTAGTGTCAGAACGCTCCTCAATCGACCCCATAATACTCAGCCCATCCACTCAATCCAAGATTAAAATCATTTTACCGGCTAGGAATTGAATCCAGTTCAGCTTAAGCCACGGTCGAGCGCTGACGTATATTGTGGTGGGTCCCGGGAGTGGGAGTAGGAAGAGAGAGTGCTGAGTGCTGGAAGGTTGTGTGGAGTTGCATCGACAATGATTGGTGTGGAACAATATAGAGCTACGATAGGAAGATGGCAGGGGAGAAAGAAGAAAGAAGAAGTGAAATCAGGTGGGTGTAAAATGGAAATGGAGATTAAAGGAGAATTATTGCTTTCAGCGGTGGTGATTATGATGTTGCTATGGATTGGGGGGGTCGAGCTGAACCCAAGTCCGACATCTAGTAGAAACGAGGAATGGGTAAACTTTGAAGAATTCAGAAGCCTAGTAAAAGAAGTGGTTGAAGAAGCCTGCCCCTTTGAGCAACTGAAAAATATGATTCAAGAACAAACTAGGGAGTTTGAGAAAATGAAGGTATGGTTACGGGAAAGGACTGACGATATAACATCTCAAGTGAGGAGTAACGCCGAAGAAGTGGAAACATTGAGAGAAAAAATAGGACGATTAGAAGAGGAGACGCAGAAACTGAAAGCAGAAGTGGAGGCTAACACTTTAAATCCAAGGAAGAAGTGCCTATTTATGTATGGTGTGCCGGAGGAGCGGAGAGAAGACAGAGTGCTTACAACCTATAAAGTAGTGGACTTAATACAGGGGAAATTGAAAGTTAATTTTAGTGAAGTGGACATAGACGATGTACAGAGAGTGGGAAGAATTAGGGGCAACAGGCCTATCAAAGTTCAACTATTTTCTACGCTGATGGCTGATGCTGTAATAGGCAATGCGGGTAATGTGCAGAGGGAAAAAATATGGATTAAGAGAGACGTGGGAAGGCAGGCGATTAGGAATGAAAAAATACTTAGAAAGCACAGGATTCTAGCTATAAATAAGGGGCTGAGAGCAACTATCAAAGGACAAGAACTGGTGGTGTCAGGCAGCAACTGGAAGAGAATCTGGACTGTGAATAGTTTGATGGACTTAGAAAGGAAGATAAAACAAGACGAAGAAAAATAGAGAAGTGCTGCGATCAGTGGGGAAGAGAGGCAAAATACCGAAAGTAACAGTGTACTGTGTGAACAGAGGCAGGGAGAGGTACCAAGTGAAAATGTGACCAGAAACAGTGAAGAGGAAAGGCAGGAAAGTGAAGGCAGTGTAGTAAGGGAACCGCAGGGGAAAAAGGCAAGGTCAGAGACAACTTTGGGGAGTCTTGACCTGAGTAGGAGCAGAGGGAGGAGCAGAAGCTTAAGGGACCTGAAGGGAGCTGAAGTTGGTGGCAAAGGAAGTCAACAGAGTGAAGATAGTGATGAAATGGCGGTCAAGAGAGGTGGTAGAGAAGCAGGAAGGAATAAAAAATTGACAGACATGTGGGGTACAGGTGGAAATGAAGGGGGTGTTATTATGCGAAGTAAAAAGCATTAGAGTTTTGAATAGTGATGTCAGAATTTGAAATTGGTTGTATAATGTGTAGTTTGTGGAGGGCTATTTATTGATGAAATATGTGAGTGTTGAGAGTGAGTAGTGTTGGGATTGTGGAGGTTGAAATGTGGTGTTGGAGAAGTGTTGTAATTGGATGTATAATGAGGAGTGTGGAGAGGGAGCAGAGTCATGATGGTGGAGGTTGAAATGTGATGATGGAGAAGTGATGGTATAAGAGAGCTTGGTATGAGTGAGTGAAGATGAGAGTGTGAGAGTGATGAGTTAACGATGTGTGGGTGTTGAATTTCGAGTAACTTGTTAGTAAGGAATGAAGTCATAAGTGGATGTTGGTAGAGTGATGGCAGATGTGTTGGTATGGAATTTAAGAGCAAGAGGTGGTATATGTATTGTTGTTGTAGGATTTATTGATGTGTAGGTATTGGAAATAGGGGTAAGATGTTAATTTGTGGCGGAATTGTGGAGATGGAGTGATGTGTGGTGTATTTATTGCTATAATGTGGAGGTCAAGAACAGATGGTAGAGGTATATCTTTTAACTATATGGTATTTTAGAGAAGTAGTACATAGGGGTCTATATGTATTTGTGAGAGTTGGGAAATTGTGGTTTTGTGGACGAGATGGCAAATTTAATGTTGAGTATGGATTGGTATTTGAATTAGATCAAGCATGGTAAAGCAAGGATGAAGCAAAGGTGAAGTTGGAACAGGGGAGGAAAAATGTAAACACAGACACGGCGGATGAGGTAAGGTTGTCTGGGCTCAGCAATCCGGAGTAGGTCAAGCAGAAGAACAATGGCGGTGATGGAATGTGCCGTGTCGACAAGGACAGTTGGGTAGAAGGTGTAGTCTTGCTCCGGGATTGCATATGTGGTATTCTATGTTTATTTTTAAGTATGCGCTGGCCTTTCTTTTTGTCTTTTTTTTCTTCTTTCTAGGGCTAACGGTTCCTCGAGGGAATTGACCGTGGGCCATTTGTTTGTTTATATGTCGTTTATTATGTAAGGATGGTCGTAATGGTAAGGGCTGGGTATTTTTGAAGTGATTATTTAAGGCTGAATTTTATGCTAGAAGGTGGTGCAGGAGAAGTATAGAGAAATGATGGTGTATATGGCAAGGAAAGAGGGACAAGGGTGAGGAGGGCTCACCCGTAAGAAGTCGGGGTGGGGAAGGGCCCAAGACAAATATACTTAGGCGAGACATGACATGAAAACACTGAGGATGACTACTGGGTGACCCTGTCAGAGGGAGACACATATCCGGAGTATCCGACGGACTTCATGGCATGTCCAAGGGGTACGTTTAGAAATGGAATGGTGAGAGGGAAAACATTGTCATCTGGTTAGATCTTGGGGCCTTCAGGAGGTCTCCACGGGCAGGGCCGGTCGAGTCATCATCGGAGGGCGGCCTTCTTCTTACCAGGGGTGATGACTCGGCCGGACAGTAGGTTTTTATGTGGTGTTCTTTTCTTTTTGTCTTTGCCTATAATCTGTGGTGTTCTTTTCTTTCTTTGTATGTATATTAACTATGTCTGTTTGTTTTAAAGTTAGTAGAAGTGTGTGTGTGTGTGTGGCTAATGTTGAACGCTGTTATTTTTCTCATTCAATGGATCAATTTGGTATGTGTTTACTGTGATCTAGAGAAAAATAATAATAAAGAATAATAATAAAGAATAGGAATTGAATCCACAATCACTACGCTACTCCTACATCATAGAGATGTCTGAATAAAATAACTGAAAACAAGGCACTGTACGTTACTTTTTTCACACCATGACGTAATTGCCTTCTTTCCGCACCAAAAGGAGTGCGGAAAATGGCTCTTAATTAATATTCATACTGTTTTATTAGAAATGTCTCTGACTGATGGTAGCGGGCCATAACTCCGATGGTATTGAGTTTGTGACCAATGTTTGTAGGACCTTTGTTCCTTCGTTTGTTGCGCGCGCTGTCTTCTCTGTATAATTATATTGGAGCCTGTTTGAATGACATCCTGTAGAAGGATTTTCAAGATTAACCAGTGTTCTTAAAATGAACTTTTAGGAATATATTTTTTTCCTTTCCAACTAACTAACAGAAAGAAGTGTGATTTGGGTTAATGTGGTGCAGTTTCTCTTGTCGTCTCGTATCATGAAGAATATTTAAATATAAAGTACCACTGATGAAACCTTCTTTCTCGACACTCTAGCGCCATGCCAACACTTGTGTAGCAGTTAACAACATTAATTATTCTGACTGCACTCAGAGCCAACTTGTACAATAATTGAACTAAAGCCGGATGAGTCGGAGTGCCAGTAGCTTTAAGGGGTGATGTAAATACCTCTACCAAACATGAAATAAGTTCAAAATTAAATTACAAAAATTCTCCCCAGTAAGCCGGCCATCATTTGCTAGTCACCCCCTATTACATACTAAACTCTACATCCCCGTAATTCTTCAGCCTCAATCAGTTAAATTCTTTTACACTGAATGTGTGCGCCTTCTCGTTCTCTCTTCCCTTTCCTCTTAATTACCCTTCCCGCATCAAGAGGAGAACACTGTTATGTTTTCAAAGATTTGAACCCTTTCCATTTCTAACCATTTCTCTCCAATGATCCGTGAGTAATTACTGGATTCTAAAACACACTGCTGTCGTTCATACGGTTGACTATGTTTGAGGTTCGAATCCCAGAACTTACGGTTGTAGTTCTTTCACTCTGCCCTTTTCATATTCACTGCAAGCAAATGTGTGTATGAAGCTGGATCTTAACACGTAACTTTTTTTTTTTTTTTTGCTAGCGGCTTTACGTCGCACCGACACAGATAGGTCTTATGGCGACGATACACGTAACTTTTATTCCAGTTCCACTTAATTGCATATCTGACTAATATGATAAAAGTTAAGTTTAACCCTCGTTGTCCGTGGTCATGTTGGATACACGCTTAGCTGAGGCTGAACTCTGTGCTCAACCACTGTTTCCAAATGCTCGATAGCATTTTTCCCTACTAAAGAAATGGAATTTCTTAAACATAATTATGTTTTCATGAAGGCCTTGCCCGTGATTGTGAATTAATTATGGAGTTTATGATATTTTTTTAACTTTTACTTCCTCTTCATGGATTAGCCTAATAACCTGTTCCGACCTCATATTTCATTCCATCTCTTCATAGGACGACCAATATCTCTTCTTCGCGTAGGATGGTATTCCAGGGCAAGTTTTGGGATTCTGTCGTTATCCAAGCTCAGAACGTGGTTTTTCCAATTTATCCTGTTTTGGAATATTATTTCATTCAATGAGAATATATTTAATTGTTGTCTTATCTCTCCATTTCGTATTTTATCTTTTAGGGAGTATCCTTTTACTGATCTTAGGAATCTAATTTTAGATGATTGCATTTTATTCCTATAGCTTGTTTTATTCACCCATATCTCACTTCCATATAACAAAGTTGGTACAGCCATAATCTTATAGAATTTAAGTTGAGTATCTTCTCTTACTTTTCCTTTCAGTGTTATGAAATAATAATAATAATAATAATAATAATAATAATAATAATAATAATAATAATAATAATAATAATAATAATAATAATAATAATAATAATAATAATAATAATAATAATAATAATAAGTGTTACCAGTCACAAGTTTTATTACATTATTTACTCTACTACGCGTTTCACATAATTTTCTCCATCGACAGGTTGTGAAATGGTGACATAAGTGTTGCTGTACCTGATACATAATTGTTTTCGAAGAATATATATATATTTTTTTGCTAGGGGCTTTACGTCGCACCGACACAGATAGGTCTTATGGCGACGATGGGATAGGAAAGGCCTAGGAGTTGGAAGGAAGCGGCCGTGGCCTTAATTAAGGTACAGCCCCAGCATTTGCCTGGTGTGAAAATGGGAAACCACGGAAAACCATCTTCAGGGCTGCCGATAGTGGGATTCGAACCTACTATCTCCCGGATGCAAGCTCACAGCCGCGCGCCTCTACGCGCACGGCCAACTCGCCCGGTCGAAGAATATTACAGAAATACATTTATTGAATTGATTACTTCTTATTCTACCGCTTTTTTCCCATACCTGTGTGGTCAAGGATGCGAACTATGTCGCACATGTGTATTTGGCCCTGCTTTATGGCCGGATGCCCTTCATGACACCCACCCAGCGGAATGTTACCATTTCTGTGGCGATTTATAGTGTGGTGTGTTGTCTTAATATGAAGATCAGTTCCAAGCCAGAAGAAATAATCAGACACAATTAAAATAACCCGGTCGGAAATCGAACCAGGGACCCTCCAAAACGAAGGCCTCAACTCTGATCATTCAACCAACGTGTCATACGAATTTATTACAACTACTATATGCTGCAATATTGCGACTGGTAACAATTTTTGTTATTTCGTGAAGAGAATTTCTGGTTTTTTTTTTTTTTTTTTTTGGTTAAGAAAAATTCCTGCGGCTAGTGTTGTTACTTAATCTAGGTCCATTTCTAACGAGAAGTAGCACTTACAGTACTGTATATCTTCTGCTGTGAGCTAGAACATAGTAATGTAATAACTGCATTCATCTGTCTCAGTCTCTTCACTGGCTTTGAAAATGTGGATAGGACCAGTATGTGGGCAAATTACAGTGGCCTTGAGAGACACGTACGTAATAGAACATTCTGGCTGCTTGAGTAAAACAATTTAAATCTGTAATGTCAAAATATTTAATTTCCATCAATAAGCGAAGATGCTCCAAAAGCTACTGAACAAACTTTGTCCTCTGTGGTGTAAGAATGGACGATGGACAGTACTTCAGGTGTAATAAATCATTTAAATAAAGACCATAGACGAAATTTCATCTATATTTTGAAACATTTCTTTGACTTTTTTGTTATTATTGTTATTTTTATTATTATACTAATATTATTTGCTATCCTTTCTTTCCCAGTGCATGTACAGTATTTCTCTTCTGTTATATACAAATGTGAGACATACTTGCAGATTATTTTCCATTGTATAACTTCCAATTCATACATTACTTTTAAAACATTATATTATAACAGTAAAATATTATTTTAATAGATGAACTCAGTTCTATACTATAACCTTTCAATGATGTCGAGGTCGAGAGCGAAGAATTCATTCAAAGTTATAAAATAAACAGATCAAAGAGAACGGCACAGAAGTAGGGGAAGGGAGGGGGCAAGATGGGGACGCTAAGGAAAAAGTAGTTCAGGTGCGTTATACATGTTGATAATATGTTCATAAATAGTTCCATTTTGTTGCGTACTATCTGTTTCTCATAGTGCACTAAAATAGTTTTTGAATAGTAAACACAAAAACTCCACACACACAAAATCGTGCATACTACCAATGCCATATGTTGGGCAAGACGGGGTGGAGGTTTCTTTGTCTCCATGGTGCTGCCACTGGCCTGGAAACTTGCATTTTTCAATAAAAAAATTTACTAAAATTTGAATCTATTCCCATTACCTTGAATTACTAATATCAACGTAAAGTATTACACCATAATAAACCATTATAAGGCTCGTAGATGGCATAATGAGCAAGAATACAATTTAAATTCATTTTTATGGTAAAAATGTATGGATTTTTAAATGACCGATTTTTTCGTGTGACCTCCTGAGAGGTCGACTCCCGTGGGCGATCTGCGCATCGGGATGAGGGATGGAATGGATGAAGATGAATGAAACTGGGCAAGGGTGTCGAAGGAAGTGGCCGTGGACTGTCAGAAGGTACCGTCCCAGCATTTGACTGGTGTTGAAAATGGGAAACCACGGAAAACCATTTCAAGGACGGCTGACGGTGAAGCTCGAACCCACGCGTCTACCGAGTCAGCAGAGAGCTTGGCCCCATGACCTATCGCTGCGCTTTAGCCAGCGTAGCCACTGATTGAGAAATCCACTACCCTTTGCACTCAGTATTTGGTCCCTTGGCCTATACCAGGGGACATAATTTATAACCATGAAATATGACTAGAAATTATATAAGTACCTATAGCGGAAATACTATTTATCCTAAAGGGCCAGATGGGGACTAGGGCAAGATGGGGACTGGGGCAAGACGGGGACGTCCCCATCCTGCCCCAAATGTTATACTGAGACTAACGGAATAAAAATAGCTTCATTTATTTATGAATTACCTCCACAAGTTCAATATATATATATATATACATTAAGGTACAGTCTAATGGATAGTGTTCAAGAACAAATGTATTGTAACAGCTTACCTCATCAAAGCCCAAAGGATACATATGTATAAGATCACAGGGGTGAGAAACAGTAAAAAGGCCACTCCAAGCATCCAGACAGCTCAAACTGACTAGAAGTCGTACAAACTGTGTAACCTTCATCTGCCCTTCAAGCTATTTCCATTTTCAGGCCAGTGGCAGCACCATGGAGACAAGGAAACCCCCACCCCGTCTTGCCCCGTTTCCCCATCTTACCCCCCTACCACAACGTGAATCGCCGGAATATGGCCAACTTATGCGCTCCATCACGTATGAAAACCGATACAACTCGCATATTTAATCTTACGGAATGAAGTAGAAAAATCAAGCTCAGAGCACCGTGGTATACAGAAGATTGAGTTAAGAATAATTCAGATACAAAGCAGAGATCAGTAATGAGAAATTATGTCAACAGCTGCGAAGAGAAAAGGCTATACATAACATTTAGTCCGGGAAACGTCATAGCGGAGGCTATGGAATAACTTAAAATCATGCACGGTTAACCATCAAGAAGGCGTGTGCGAAGTGACGTATCATATGTGTTGGAAGAGTAAATAAATGGTAGAATGTTTTCCTTTGCGAAGTTCTGCGAGTGATGAGAGTGACTGTAATGTCAAAGTTCCTCAAATGTCAGAAACATGTGTAGGGGAGATCATAATATGGTAGTTTTATGAATTATGAAATGCGAACCAATTATTATTGTGAGATAATTAAAAATTGAATTTTTTTGACAATGTATGAAGAAAAAGTAGACAATGAGAACAGCTCTGATGTATGCTAAAAACTGAGGAAATCTGTAGGATTTTGAGAGATCATATAGCTTAAATAAGATTAATAATTGATTATACGGCACCGATACATGCAGGCGAGTGTCAGCAAATGAAAGTGTGGATATAAAGTCTGTTTAAACTCTGTCTAATAAACTTTGTACAAGTTTCAGGGTTGGAAGCCACCAAGATTATTGATAATTATGATGCAGAACATTAATAACATGGAGATGTGTGCTTAAACCAACTAGATCCCTGATGGATCCGAACTCTGCTGGAATGACCGAAATAACATAAAACAGATGTCCAGAAATATTACAACCTGAAGGATGGGATGAACGTCTATGTCTTCAACGTTTAAGTACCCATGTATTGTCTTTCCTTGTCCTATTTGTAGCAGCTTATTGTAGAGTTAGATTTTGTCATCACATACAGGTGACTTTTAAGAAACGGGTCGGTTGTTGTTATTTTGTGAAGTGTTGGTCTGACCGTTTACGAGATAGGAATTCAGCTTGTCGTCAGCGTTTAATAGGGTTAGGCGTGATTATGTTTCATTCGTTGCTCTTATACTAGTGAACTAATTGTGGAAGTTAATCGAGGTAAGATAATATCGAGTGTTTGCAGGTAAGTTCTCTGAATGTGTGTGTGTAATATTATTAATGTTGTGATCCTCTTATATGACTTGGTCCGCAGGACGTTGATGAAGTGTTTATTCAGTAGGAATTGTGGGATGTTTATATGCGTGGAATTAAGACTCTTCGATGCCTATGCTTGTTTTATTCGAGTAATGATGTTGATGTGGTGCACATGAAGTATGATGAAGTATGGCGAGCGTAGAGTCGTCAGATGTTATGATTTGGTGCGGTAATGATTGTGGATGAGATTTATTGAATTGCATGCTACGGTGGTATGTTTAATCTTCGAGATGGTCAATGAGTCAGGATAATGTTGTTGAATGAAATGTTCGCCGCGTATTTTAAGTATTGGATAGACAAGCGATGTAATATAACGCTGGAATCTAAGATATTTCGAAGAAATTAATGTCGTGCGCATAGGATTTATCATGGTATGAATTATGGCACAGCATAAAGTAAATGAACAGACGAGCGGACGAATAGATAGGATCCTCGGTAATTAACACATCCGAACAGTAGACAGATGTATTTTTGGGGTCGATGTCACCTGCTATTGTATGTTTGCACACGAAGTATTGCTTGATGTAGTTATTTGAGCATTAGAATTATTTTCAGCAAACATGGAGAGGAAGCAGATGCAGCGCAGACCTTCTAACATTGTATTATTTGATTATGTCAATAGTTAGCAGATGTTATTTTCCAGGTGCGGCAATGCTGAGTATCCAGATGAGAGTAACGGCACTGTGATCATTTATTTATGGAATTATTTGTGTCATGGTTGATTAATAGATATGATTCCATATTATGTTAGAGAAATGACCGTTAAGGGAATTCAAGTTGTTCATTGGCTAGGTAGATATTTGAATGACAGAATAGATAGAACAGGGAAGGCAAGCTACGGATAAAAGTGATTTGAAGATGAATGAACAAACAAACAGAAAAAGTGAAAGACTTATAATTGACAGATTTTCTTGAGTGATTAATAAGTTTCTTCATAATGAAAGCATTTGAAAGACTGTCACGAATTATTCTAATATTTGGATCTAATGTTAAATAATGTTTAACCCTTTATAAGGCGGTGGGAATTACTTTCCCACCTCGGTTTTTTGCCATTTCTGGGCGCTGGGAGTTTATTTCCCATGTATTGATTTGTGCTGCACTCTTGGGAATATCTGTGGAACTATTCTGATCTCCTTGGAATCTTAATCCTTAGCTTCTTTGGAAAACATCTGAAGAGCGATATTGTGCCAGCGCAACGCCTGATGTGAACAAGATTTATGAAGTGAAAATAGGGTTTAAAAAAATCAACATTTTATAAGTCGATATACTATTTACATGAATGTTCTTTGTTTATTGTGCATTTTTCTCATTCAGTCTGAGATTATTTACTTCCTTTTATCAACTGAAGAGTTCTGAGTTCTAAATTTCTTTCACACTGTATGTGGGAATATGCTTCCCATAGCCCACATAGGTGTCTGAAATATTTTTGCTAAATAAAAATTGAACTAACTGAACTGAAATTGTGTCCGTAGGTGGGAAATATGTTCCCACTTCTAAATGGCAGACAGGAGGCGGTGGGAAGTATGTTCCCATCTTATTACTGACCTTAGCACTGGATTGTTTTTTCTGTCAAATGTATTATTTAGCACTTATAGAGCCTGTAAATAAAGTTAGTTAGAAAGGAAAGTGTTTTATTTAGTACTGCCCTATAAAGGGTTAAAAGATGGATTTCAGAACCAACAGAGTGTGATAGGATTTGTATAATGATATTTCTCCGTTATGTTGCTTATTCAAATTATTATTATTATTATTATTATTATTATTATTATTATTATTATTATTATTATTATTATTATTATTATTATTATTATTATTATTATTATTATTATATCTCCTGAGAATTATTTCATTAAAATTAATGTCCTTCCAAACTTTTATTGTGGTTGTCATTTCTTGACTGATATTTAAGAGCCTAGATATAATTAGGTAGGACGTAGAATCATTAGCTCTCAATTAACATTTGATGAGATGTGACCGGTACTCGTCGAAGGGCCATGCCCATGAGTGGATTTTCACGCGAACCGCTGAATTCTAGCCGAGGCCTAACTGAAGAAGATTATCATTTTCCGAACCATACGCATCCGCGAACGGTCACAATACTTGCCTATAAAATTAGTTCAAATAGTGTATACAGTGAAATAAACCTCAGAAAAACATTCTCTCTCTTAGAAAATGAATGATTTTTTGGTTACATTCTCATTTCGTATGCCGGCCCCGTGGTGTAGGAGTAGTGTGCCTGCTTCTCGCCCGGAGGCCCCAGGTTAGATTCCCGGCCAGGTCAGGGAATTTTCTCTCGACGTGAGGGCTGGTTCGAGGTCCACTCAGCCTACGTGATTAGAATTGAGGAGCTATCTGACTGTGAGATGGCGGCCCCGGTCTCGAAAGCCTAGAATAACGACCGAGAGGATGGGTCATGTTGACCACACGACCCCTCGTAATCTGCAGGCGTTCGGGCTGAGCAGCGGTCGCTGGGCAGGCCAGAACCCTTTCAAGAGCGTTAAGTGCTGTGCGTTTTTTTCTCATTTCATATAAGTCTTCAATTAATACGTCATCAAGTAATTAAGAGGGAACAACACGCGCACTTGTCTTGTTTATTATTGTGAAGACTCGGTAAACGGACGCAAATGACGCAATTTATTCAGTAAATGTTTGCTAGTTAGCATACTATCTATACCTCTGGTCGAAAGGATTTGCGGCTAATCCCGAGTTGGTCGTTCGAGTGGGAAGCGTGCCATCAGTTCCGTCAACAGTAGACAGTGTCCAGCAAGTGGTAGCATCAATATCACGGCTGAGTTCACTGCTGCAGGAACAGCAAGGATATACACACAGTTACACTCGTTTAAACTTCTAATTACAACGTAATGAAAAGAGAGCCGATCTGTACCCTGAAATCCACGAGCAGCTAAATGTGAAAGACAAAGTCGGAGCAGATTAGCCTCCCCCCTCTAGCATATTGACGAAAGACTGAGTTGGATTTATTTACAGCAGATTTACTTTTGACTTTCCGAATCATGGAAACTACACACAGAAAGCGACTGATGAATTTATATCAGCCAGTATAAAGGAAGGAAGTGGCTGCCTCGAATTAAATACCGTCCTACCATTAGCCTGAAAATAAAGAAGGAAAATCACAGAAGAAATCTTCTAGAACGCTGGAGAGTGTGACTTGAACACAGATCTCTTC
Source organism: Anabrus simplex (assembly GCF_040414725.1). Lineage (NCBI taxonomy): Eukaryota > Metazoa > Arthropoda > Insecta > Orthoptera > Tettigoniidae > Anabrus > Anabrus simplex. The sequence goes on from NC_090271.1 coordinate 277,509,072, forward strand.
TCACAAGCAGAATTTTACTCACTTCCATGAGGTAGAGATAGAACGATTTCCTGGGAAGAACAGTGAAGTGTACGAATCGGACATCAAAGTTGCCAGTAATCAATACTTGTTTCAAACTTCTACTTGTTTAACATAACTTCTATTTTGACAAATTTCAAGATATTAACTTTGCGCGTAGAGCCTCAGTCGCTCAGGCGGCAGTGCGCTGTCCTCTCACCGCTGGATTCCGTGGTTCGAATCCCGGTCACTCCATGTGAGATTTGTGCTGGACAAAGAGGAGGCGAGATGGGTTTTTCTCCGAGTACTCCGGTTTTCCCTGTCATCTTTCATTCCAGCAACACTCTTCAATATCATTTCATTTCATCTGTCGGTCAATAATCATTGACCCGGAGGAGTGCGACAGGCTTCGGCAGCCGGCATAATTCCCATCCTCGCCGCTATATGAGGGGCTGCATTCATTCCATTCCTGATCCAGTCAGATGACTGGAAACAGGCTGAGGGTTTTCATTTTCAACTTCACGCGTTGATCACGTAGCGCTCGATTCTCTTCGCATCCTATCTCACATATCTTCGAAAGCAAGTTTTCGGTTAGGGGCGCGTAGCTATGAGCTTGCATCCGGGAGATAGTGGGTTCGAATCCCACTGTTGGCAGCCCTGAAGATGGTTTTCCGTGGTTTCACATTTTCAGACCAGGCAAGTACTGGGGCTGTACCTTAATTAAGGTCATTGCTGCTTCCTTCCCAATCCTAGCCCTTTCATATCTCATCGTCGCCATAAAACCGGTCTGTGTCGATGGGACGTAAAGCCACTAGCGAAAGAATGTTTTAGTAATCAACGTAGCATCACAACGGGATAGGTTATCAGATTATCCAATGTTTTACCAAGTATCTGTGCTGGGACCTTTATTAATTACTATTATATAAGCCTGCCTTCGACAGTCGAAATTACTATCTATAAAGTAATTTGGAAATTCTAAATGGACCATTAATATAGACCTATCTTATGAATAAAAGTTACACCTTCGAGGTTTTACCAGTAATTCGAATGGAATCAAAACAGGTATTGTAGTATTTCCTTTCAAATTATACTGAGTGCATTTTAGCTCGGAATTGTACTTTGACGTCTATGGATCTTCGTACTTCTGAGAAAGCTACATGCAACTGTCCAAACCGAATCACCATCAACAGCGTCGTATACCCTCATTCCATATGAGGACTGCGGAGAGGTTTGAAATTTAATCCAGGATTTTGGCACGCATTCTAGTGATTAGAAACTGTATAACACCACATCCACTACCCTGTTGGCCAACATTCAAATGGTAAAAGTATTTTCAACGAACGGGAATCGAACCGGCTAACCACAGTATCAGACCATACAGACTTCTCGCCTTAACAACAACAGCCACAAGGCGTGCTAACCTGACTCGTGCTTATCGATAGAGATAAACCCCAGAATGGAAAAAAGTGATTCATTCATTTCACTGAAAGATAGTATTTTTCACTGAACAGTTCAAGTATGATCGTCATCACTGCATAGTTCTTGTAACCCATAACTGGTACCAGTTAAGTCTCTCAAACGTTCCCGTTTTCTCAATATGTCTGTGGAAGGAAACTTAAGTCAGGATCTACACAGTTCTAACTCATGCCGAAAGATATAGATGTGTACCTAAATTATCATGGGGAATGTGTGAAAATAACTTCACTGACAGAAAAATACTGTTTTAAAGTACTAAAGTCGTGGTCGTGCGTCTCTGTGATGTAGTGGTTAGTGTGAATAGTTGCCACCCCCCCGGAGGCCCGAGTTCGATTCCCGGCTCTGCCACGAAATTTGAAGAGTGGTACGAGGGCTGGAACGGGGTCCACTCAGCCTCGAGAGGTCAACTGAGTAGAGGTGGGTTCCATTCCCACCTCAGCCATCCTGGAAGTGGTTTTTTTCCGTGGTTTCCCACTTCTCCTCCAGGCAAATGCCGGGATGGTACCTAACTTAAGGCCACGGCAGCTTCCTTCCCTCTTCCTTGTCTATCCCTTAAAATCTTCCCATCCACCCGCAAGGCCACTGTTCAACATAGGGGCCGATGACCTTCGATGTTAGGCCCCTTAAAACAACAAGCAAGCAGCGTGTTCAGCATAGCAGGTGAGGCCGCCTGGGCGATGTATTGGTCATCCTCCCTAATTGTATCCCGCGACCCAGAGTCTAAAGCTCCAGCACACTGCCCTTGAGGCGGTAGAGGTGGGATCCCTTGCTGAGTCCGAGGGAAAACCAACCCTGGAGGGTAAGCAGATAAAGAAAGAAAGAAAGAAAGAAAGTAATACTTCACACCTCGATAAAAGTTGGAGATACAGATCAACACTTAATACACGTTCTAAGCTTGGGCCTGAGCTGTGAAGTGCGAGCATTCCAGTTCTATCTCTGCGGTGTGTAAGGAGAAGAGTCAAAGGGAAGCATATAAATTGGGCGTACCTATCGGGCAACCATGAGAGAAGCTCATTGTATATAGACTCAACATATCAAACATATCCCACCACCACTTCTGCTTTGTAGCCCTGAATACCATTTATACACTGCTGAATTACAGGTATATTAACATACTAGCGTAGATTGCATATTGAAAGCTTCCAATATATGAATTATGTCCCAGCGACTCACTAAATAAGTCAAAAACAACTCTTTAACCATGAACTCACTCAAGGTTTCTAGCATTATAATGGGAAACTTAAAATTATGTGACATGCAGCAAAACTGCAATATGTGCAGAACTCCTGCACCATATTACAAAATATTGAGAAGTTCTTTCAAACGAGCAGAGAAAACATATCGCAAAGTGACCCTTATTTACAAGTTGTTTATTTTAAAGAGTTCCAGGTATATATATATATTGTCCATACTTCTTAAATCACTTCATAAAATGAATAACCGTTCCGATTAATTGTTCCATAACGCCATGCGTCGAACAAGCATTCCTTCTCAGTCACTGATTTGAGTCTAAGTGTCGTGTTTCTAGTAGATGTTAAGAACTCATCCTCGTCTAGAACGTTTAAAACAGCTTGTCGTAAACGATCATAAGTTATATTTATTCCAGTTGACTTGAATTAAGGTATGTTTGAATGGCGAGTGAATAGTATGTGTTAAATGACATGACTGTGACGGCGGAGCATTTCACCACACGGCTGTTCAAATGGTGACTTTTCCGTATAGAACTAATCCTGAAAATGATATTCAATTCCAGCTGCTGTCAGCAACTCTAAATCATTATCAAAATTTAAGACTGCAAGCAGAGATTACCTGCTGAATACCGCTGATTTCTCCGTGTGAGTGATGAAGTATGATAGACTGTGTGATTGTGGTGGGCAGGTCTTGCCATTTTACTGTGCAGCTGAGGAACACTGTTACTTCTAATAATTAATGTTAGATTATTATTATTATTATTATTATTATTATTATTATTATTATTATTATTATTATTATTATTATTATTATTATTATTATTATCATAGTGTAAATATGCATAATATTTAACTTTTAGCTCATGTAAAAAAAACACTGTTTATGGCCATACTTGCATTTCCGTTACTTTATTATGTATTGTGTTCTGCTTATGCAATGGCTTATATATTTTCGTTTGTATGTTACTTGTTTTCCATTATGGCATTTTCTCTTTCTTTTTTAACTTGTATCGTCCGGATTTACTTTTATTTTATTTTATTTTATTTTATTTTATTTTATTTTATTTTATTTTATTTTATTTTATTTTATTTTATTTGTCGAGCTTTGCTTTCTTTCTTTATTATATGTTCTCCAAATCTGTTATCTAGCTTAGTTATCCTTGATTTTATAATAGAATAGTACATTTCTTGTATACATTATCATGTAATTTACCTAGTTGAATGTAGGAGAGGGCCGCGAGCCCTAACTTCGCCACTGCTAAAGTCAGAAAAAAATAAATAACTCAGTAAATGAAATAAATAAATTGCATACCTATGCTATTCGGCAAAATCTGAATTCGAAATTTTGTTTTCAGTCCGTGGCGATTACTCATCAACAATATGCACTACGCTAAATATAAACGTGCCATGTATATGTCGGTCCTTGGACTATATGTTTCACACACAATTTTTTCATGGTCACGACACCAGATCACGGGAGAACTGGGCCGCGTACTGCTGATTTCGAATGGTTGAGTGGGCTTCGTCCACTGGAGCGACAAACGGCACATTTGATCTAGGCAATTCTCACGTCAGTGTGAGCATAAGCAAACAGACTAACAAATACATTAATCCAAGAATATAAATAGCAAACACACATAGTGAGGTGAAATTTACAAGCACATGTGTGCTGCCATTAGAGATCTGCTTCAATGCCCGGCATGGTGGTGCCGCTACAGTTGTCGTGTGACCGTTAAACACAAAGTTATACGGGGAAGAAAAAGTGAACATGCCATTATTTTCTTCTAATCGACTTTTGAATTTAAATTCTGGCCCGTAACGTTAGTATCACTGAAGAGAAATTACTTTTCTTTATATAACGGTATATTTTGAACAGTTAGGGCAGACGTTGCATGGTTTTTCGACTTCCACGAGCGCACACACTTGCTGGTAAGGAACGATATGGAGTGAATGTTTGGTGTATAATATTATCTACCTGTGTTGACAGGACACAAGCCATATAAATTACTTCACAATAAATGACCTGCTTTTGTTTTCATGCAAAGTTAAGCTCGGATCAGGTGAAAACTTCACCAAAGCCCAGCGGAACAGTTCTACAACTGTCATCATCCGTATATTTCATGACGTATTTTAATTTTAATATATTTTACATGTGCATCTTTTATAAAGCAAGGATCTCGTAGTATTCAGCATAAGAACTCAGAATCTAAAGGACAAATTTCTGAATTGTATACGCAATGTTATAAGTTCACCTAATCTAGTACATGTACGGTAATGGTGGGTTTACATCTACCGTAGAGGAGTATCCGCTTTCAGGTATTGATATTACTTTCCATTTTTAATTCGCCATAAGTAGCACGGAATTATTTTAATACTAATTAAAATATGATACAATCATCTATATAAATAAAACTGTAGGGGGTCCGCTGTCTGTAATTTCTTTTGTTTCGCCAATTTTTCAGTTATTTATCCGTTTTAGGTCAACTCAAGACCGAATCGGTGGTTTTTACGTTTCGTGTCTGTTTGTTTGTCTGTTTGTCTGTCTGTTTGTCTGTTCCACCATCACGTCGAAACGGCTGGATAGATCTCAACCAAACTTCATATTTAGAGTATACTCATCCCGCGGAAGATTTCGATATGCATGTCATTTTAAAATCTTTATAGGGGTTTATAGGAAAACCTGAATGGCTTTTCCAGCATCACTGGTTTTCCTCCATTTTCTCTTATACTATTGATTTTCTCTAAACTTCGTTTGCCGTACGTGAAACGTCTCTTCATTATAAACAACTTTCGTTTTGTTCATAAGTTACCTTACTCTTTACATGACGGAGAAATTTACAATTTTCTGCTGGTACCATGCTCTGCATTGAATGACCGACAGACCGACAACGAACCTACAGGTTACCATGGCAACGTCTCTGACTGCATGCCAGCAGGGAAGTAACGTATTGCCATTTTCCACATCATGCTTTTAAAATCGTGGTTGTTCCTTGGGTAGAAGGCAAGAGAGGCGTCAATCGGCCTATCTGCGGGATATTGGCGGAATATCGTTGGATGTTATAACCACCCTCGAATAGATTAAGTAATAACACCATTAGTCATCTTCTTATTATTTGTTTACCTACGAATCACTGGACCTAAATTTCTCCTCTGTTACCGCTTTATCATATCCATAACTCACACTAGCATAATTTATTGAGGGGCATTTGATTTTCCAATACATTCACTTGGCATTTACATATTTGTCGTTATCCGGCTGTCCTCAGTTATAATCCATTTTCTATTACTTTCAACTTTCTTAACTGTATTATTTTCTTCCTTAATTACGCCGTATGTACGCGAGTGCTACAAACTACTGGATGTATTTCCACCAAGACTCATATTTAGAATACACCTGTCCTTGATAGGTTTTAGGGAAAATATTGTTTCTAAATCCCTGAACTGACTGGGGGTTTATACGAAACCGAAACAGTGATTTTGCACTTCCACAAAATATACACAACCAAACTTAATGGAAATCTACCTACCTTGGTAGAAATTAATTTCTAAACATTTTTTTTCTCATGTGCATCTTTTCGATACGAGGATTAATAAGGGAGATATCATTAACGGACCGTTTTTTCTGTACAAGTTCCATTGGAACTGACTCACGAGCGGGTGCGTGTAAAGCGTAATCCTTACAACTTGAAAACTACTGAAGACATTCGAACCAAAATTTATATTTAGCATCCACCTGTCCAAAGGTAGGTTTTAAACGTAAATAACACTTCATGTTCCGGAATGGACTGGCGGTTTATAGGGAACCGAAATGGTGATTTTACTCTTCCACAAAATATACAGAACAAGACCAACCTGACTGGAAATCGACCAAACGTGATGGAATTCCACCTCTAAACCTTTTTTTCATGTGCATTTTTTCGTCTTGTCAGTTTTGCAGGTTAAGTCCAGCGGACATAGCCCAAAAGATGTTTTACATGGAGCAGATTCTTTATCTATATAAATCAAATCGTAACGACTGTGTGCCTCTACACTGACTATTTAGGCAAAATTTTCGTACAGCTTTCCGTTTAAGGGGTAATAATGACCATCTCCATAACTTTTGGTTTAGTTTCCTGAAAGTCCTAATTTTTACCCGCCTCGCCCAAAATCCAGATTGCGGCATAATCTGCCAGAAGAAAAAGAAGATAATTGAAATTTGACAAAATTTTACGTTTTAGCCTGTAACGAACGGAAAACATCCTAGATCATTAAATTTTTCACTTTTTATCCCCGAAGAATATCGAAATATGCAGGCAATTTTAATGATGGTGCAGACCTTCGGAAATTCCTATCACATAACGGATTGCACAATCTCCGTTCAATTTGGAATGATCTACAACCTTGGTCTTATGACTTTTTGCCGTATCTGTATCCCTTTTACGTTTGATTTTTCTCTATTAATCGACGTTAAGTCAATTTGGAATTTTCACATGCATAATTCATACTTTCAATTACTTATATGAAATACAGAATCATCAAACTCTTCACGAAAATTGGACCACCCAGTAGCCATATGTGAGCCAAATGCTATGTATGTAGCTGTCACATAATTATCCGAAAAGTAATGTAATGTGAGATAATCTTACAAGAACGTTACCCTGTTCCACGTTTCTAACTCAATCTGACCCAAGAAAAGATGACATATATAGGACCAGCCATTTAGGCCACTAAATCCGGCGTGTCTTATGGTATAATCCTTTGTCGATATGACGTACGTTTAGTAGCAGTTAATCTGTAAATGAAGGTCTTCAATATTGTAAACACGCATATACTTTCGTATGTCGATCTATATATATTCACTGATGTCGATTTTTAGCGATCGAGAAAGGGTGGGTCTGCTATTGTAATCAGTACTCCCCACACCGACTTTGACTGGCAGTAGGAAAGGGTTCCTTCTCCAACTCCTGTGTAACTGTCATTAGAAAGGAAGGCCTACAATTGTAATGAATAGTTCCTTTCTCGATTTGACTTACAGAAGGCAAGTGAGCATGCAGTTTTGTTTAAAACTCCCGTACCCGATTGTGTTTGGCAGTAGGCAAGGGTGCCCGCCATTATAAAGAAATGTCCTCATCTAAAATATGACTGGCATTAGGCATAGTGGCCTGCTATTTCGATGGAAACTCACCAACTTGCTGTGACTGGCAGTAAGCTGGCTGGCAGTAGGAAAATGGGCCTGGCATTATAATGATAACTGCACAACTCAATTTCGAGTGATAGTATTGTAATTTCCTGCCATTATAATAGAAACCCCTCAACTGTAATCTGTCTGGAAGTAGGAAAGGGGGGCTGCCATTTTAACGAAAACTTCCCAAATCGATTCTGTCCGCGTAGTAGGCAATGGGGCCTGCAATTATAATGTAAACTTCCCAACTCGATTGTGAATGGCAGTAGGCAAGTGAGCCTACCGTTATATCACAAATCCGTAACAAACACTTTACATTGGAAACAACGTACGGGGACCTCCCCTTGCTGTTTCTCGGATAACGCTAAGAGACATGCAATTTTAAAACAATCTTATTTACTGCATGTACACTATTTACTTCGATATTCGAATACAATGTAGAATACCGTAGCGAAGCACGGGTACATTCGCTAGTTGTTTATAAAAAGTATGCTTCGTAAGTGAAGGTAATGGTAATAATGTTTAATTACTAACAACGCTTACAACAAATTATTTTTTTAAATATGAATATAGGTTCGAAAGATACACATTTCCAACACTGTGTAGAATATTTCCAAGGGGAGTGGAAATGCATTCGCGCTCTCGAGTTCACAGTACTTCTGTGTTTGTACGGCTTGCTCTTTCTACATCTGCCGTCCACAAATTGTAACAACAATTTTTGGAAAATAAATAATAATTATCTGATTGATAGACACCATCCTGAGGGGTTGCAACAAGACCTCTCAAATGTTAATGAAGAAATATAATCTCCAACTGCTGCTAGTAATGCCTCTGATCAACCTGATTCACAAATTAAAAAGAAGAACTTCTAATGATGGGTTTTAGAGGCAGTTTTTAGCATGATATACTCCATTCAAGTACTCGAATTTTAACTTTATTCAAAGTCATCTTCAGCCTATAAATACAACAAAGATAACATGTTAAGACTTGTTATATGAATGCATGTACATTTAAAACCTATCACTGCCGGGCTGAGTGACTCAGACGGTTGTGGCGCTGGCCTTCTGACCCCAACTTGGCAGGTTCGATTCTGGCTCAGTCCGGTGGTATTTGAAGGTGCTCAAATACGTCAGTCTTGTGTCGGTAGATTTACTGGCACGTAAAAGAACTCCTGCGGGACTAAATTCCGGCACCTTGGCGTCTCCGAAAACCGTAAAAGAGTAGTTAGTGGGACGTAAAGCAAATATCATTTTTATTATTAAAACCCATCATTATGAGTATATATGACAAAAACTCTCCTACAAAGCTCAGCGGGAGAGTTCTACAACTCTATTCATCCGCAGTTTTCATGACGTATTTAAATTTTAATTTATTTTAAATTTGTCTCTTTATAAGGCAAGGATCTCGTAGTCTTCAGTGCAGGAACTCAGAATTTGAAAAATGAGGAACTCATAAAATGGAAACCGTTATTTGCCTAATTAAGGAATCGACAAGTTGCGGAATGTGACAGTACTGTAAAATAATTCGCAATGCTTTTGCGTGGGAGTATAAACAACATACCGGAATCGAAACAACCAGTAACGAAGTATTATCGAACTATGAGCAAAATACATTGGATCAATATTAATGGAACTTTCAATTTAAACGTTCTAATCCAGAACGTACGACCAAAAATGTTCGTGAAAAACGTGAAGTTAGATACAATTACGATATTACTCAATACCTATTTTGTAACCAGAGTAAAAATGAAATATGTTAAGTTCAAGATAGTAGTAACAGAACATGTCCAAATGAATGAAGAATGACACACGAATACTTCTTGAAAAATATTTTCGGCAGAAAATTCTAATTTGAGGAACGAATATGCATCCCAAATAAATGAAGCCGGTCTTGTATAAGTTGATGTTACTTACAGTACCACCAACTGCATTATCACTTCGGCGGATTGCTGTTACACCGCAGCTAGACCTGGCCACATTCTTGCTAGAGGTATTAGAGATTTCCGTTCTGCGAAAGTATTGCTTTGATTACGACAAGAATGTTAACAACAGGAAAGATACCTGCTAGCATAAAGAAGGTCCGAACAATGTTTCTGTACAAAAGTAGTGGCTCGAACGATTTTACCAACTGTAAACAAAATACAATTTTCTCGGTTATGAGGAGGGTTATTGAAGGAGTCTTCGACGGACACTCATGGACTTTCGAACATTTTAGCCACTATCGTAATGATCAAATAGGAACTCTAAAAATGCATCCATAGTACGAGTAATACTACAATTTTCTAAAGAGGTAAAAGATAATATCACAATAGCGTTCATAGATATATCGAAGGCCTTTATAAATATAGGCAAAATCATCTCAGAATGGTCCGAGCTGATTAACCTTTCTCCAAAATTGGTCGTCTTTATAACGAATTTAGTAACGGGTAACACCAGTCAAGTAGACATTAAAGGGAAGAGCCAATCCGATCGTTCCGTGGGGAAAAATCTTGCGAGGTTCTCCATTGTCATAAGCCCTTTTCAGTCTATCCACAGTCTATTTTTTCGAACAACTTTCGGAAGAAACCATATCGTCGCTGGAAAGGTAAAACGTTAAACGACGATTAAACGAAAATGAACCTTACATGCATTGTACACTAGGAGTGCGTAAATACGTAATGCAAACGTACACTACTACAGTACGGTACTGTAAGGTTCATTTTCCTTTACACATGGGCATAGGAAAATGAACACAACAAAATGTGTTCTGATGGACTGCATATCCATACGTGGCTGGGAGGCGTGACCAGTCTTAAGGAGAATAATTGATAGGAAGAGCTTTGTGGAATACAACCTTTTACCTTTCCAGCGACGATATGTTTACAGTGTGTTAAATCACTCTCATCACAATTAAAACCCCTCACTGTTATAGGTTTCACTGAGGAATAAAGATGGACTACTGGAACAGATCTGGATTACAACACACCTGTTTCAGAAAATCGGCCTATGAGTAAAACTTGAAAACATCAAAGAGTATAAAAATTTGGAAAAAGAAAAGTTAAGGACAACGATTTGGTGGTCTAAAAGAATATTTTAACCCAATGTTAAAACAAGGAGAAGTAGTATATCTCGGTGTGTCTTTCAAAGCCACCATTACATTATACTCAAATTCGGTCAAACAAAATCTTTACAATAAAGTATAGTCATTGGCATCCTCACTACAGTTTAAGTCTGACGAAACATGTAACGTCCTGAATACAACAATTCACCCCTATCTAATTTACCTATTTCAAACTCAAGAGGAAAATACAATTCTTAGGGGATTTCTGCGAGATTCTGACAAAAATGTAGAAGTGTCTTGAAAAATACTCCATTTACCGACAGATTGCATTGTTCACTGGAAATAAATACAAAGGCCTTGGACTATTTAAAGATGAATGGGAAGATAACCTGCACAACGCAAATACCTGCAACACACTCATTAGCAATGCTAATGATTACGTGATTACAACTCGGTACCCCGCTGCGGAGACTACAGAATGAATATACTCACTCGGCATCCATAATTCTGATAATTCAGAAAAAGCAACCTTCTGGAAACTTATATCTCAAAACCTAAGATGTTACAGACGTGAAAATTGATATTTGGAATATCCCTCAAAAATAAATAAATACGTATTTTTGTTTTCGGAAAGTCCACTAAAGGGGGGTGGGGTGTGAAAAGAAGAAGTTTAATTCTTTTTATGAGGATACTGAAATCTAAAAATCTGAATATGAATTCTGGGAGGGAGAATTTTTGAAGTGGTTTAAATTACCACAAGAGACTGAAAGTAGAATTCTATAAATAATGCACGCCTACCAACAACTTTAAATGTAGCGAATCACAAGAGACAAAGGAAATGGCATTTAATTTTCCTCAGTTTCCCCAATAGATCTGAATAAGCTAACCTCAGGCGCAGATGTTGCAGAGAAAATAAGCCACGTCTTAGGAAATTTCCTGTTTCGTCCTCTTAGAAAATGAATACAAAGAGCGCTCTTGTCCGCGTCTCGTTTGAGAGACCAGAATGCATTTGGTTTCCGGCAACTACTGGACATACTTGATCAAGCGACAACATGTCGTCTAGACACGCATTCACGGCAACATGGCCTCAAACTTAATCAATCGATAAGCATCCAAGCATTTCAGTTTATTCTTTAAGGTGTAAACATTTTTTGTGCATTTTGTTAATCATGAATAATTGAAATAAAAGTTTTATTACGTGTAATATTGATTAATGACTCTGCCCTATGGTCTAATTACGTGCATAACCAAACTACAGTCCACTACGAGAGTAATCATCGCTGTTTAGTATTACAACATGTGTGCTACAGGATTCAGGTCGTCATTCCAGCACTTCCCATATGGGGATATACAGAGAAAACCCCACCGTCATAAAATAATATCTTTCATTGCCGAAGACTTCTTGGAGAGGGAGTTATTCAGTTTACAAAGAGTTCCACACCTGTCAGTAAACGGTAGTACTTTAATAATCTTAAAAAGAGACAAAGAGTTTAATATAGCATCAAGAAATTGTTTATTCCAGAGAAGTCTAAATAATTTTAGGGCGAAGTGTTTACACCTCTACTGTACCGCTTCTTTGGCTATGAACATGGACATTCTCACTATTTTTGATTAGGACAATCCTTATTAAGAGGCTGTGTTGCTCACATCTTATATTTTATATCTTATATGTAAATTACTAACCCAACCTTCAGTAACTTTAGAGTGTTAGTGACATTACAGAATGTAACTCAGTAATGCCTTTCAAATTTGTTTGCATTAATCTTTGCGTTCATAGCCGTACAAGGGGCCGATGACCTCGATGTTAGACCCCTTTAAACAACAAGCATCATCATCATTATCATCATAGCCGTACAATAGTACAATAAGGATAAATAACTCTTGCATTGCCAGTAAATACCGGCATTATCTACTCAGAATCGTTGTACCGTAAGTTCAAGACCAATAATATCCAGTACTAGCTGTTACCAGTGGCTTTGCTCGCATGGATTTCGTAGTTCGATAAAAGGATTCGTTCCTCCGTATTGCACTAAGACATTATCTTATAAAGTATAAAGTATAAAAATTCACCAAAAATTGGGTTTCATTTACCGCTGGTACAGCTTTGTATATCATGATTGTGGTACTGCATTTTGGAGCTAATATGGTCAGCCTACTGGCAGAGCTAACTTTGGAACATGAGACATAGAACTCTATATGTGAGGAACAGTCCTCTCTCAAGATTCCGAATACAAATGTTCACGTCTGCAACGTTAAATTTTGAGATATACTGTAGATATGCTCATTTTAAAAATTCACCCGATTTTTCAATTCCTTCCGCCCCCTTAAATGGATTTTCCTAAAACAAACGTATTTTTAAATGAGATTCTTAACAACAGTGTTCACGTCCGTAACATCTTCGGTTTATTTCAGTATCCTCATTAAAAGAATTCAACTTCTTCACTTCTTTTCACAGGAGCCTCCGTGGCTCAGGCGGCAGCGCGCCGGTCTCTCACCGCTGAGTTCCGTGGTTCAAATCCCGGTCACCCCATGTCAGATTTGTGCTGGACAAAGTGGAGGCCGGACAGGTTTTTCTCCGGGTACTCTGGTTTTCCCACCTCATCTTTCATTTCAGCAACACTCTCCATTACCAGTTCATTTCATCCGTCATTCATTAATCATTGCCCCAGAGGAGTGCGACAGGCTTCGGCAGCCGGCACAGTTCCTAACTCGCCGCTAGATGGGGCTTCATTCATTCCATTCCTGACCCGGCTGAACGACTGGAAACAGGCTGTGGATTTTCATTTTTCATTTCACTTCTTTTCAATCCCACCCCACCCTCACACCACCTAATTAAGTGGACTATCCGTAAACAAAAATACGTATTTATTTATTTTTAAAGGAAATTCCAAATACCGATTTTCACGTCTGAAACGTGTTTAGTTTTGAGATATAAGTATACTGGTAAAAAAGGTTCAACCACTGTTTCACTTCTTTCTTACCTACCATAAGCAGATTTTCCGAAAACACAAATACGTGATTCCTTATTTTTAAAGGAGATTACAAGTATGAATTTTCACGTCTTTAAACTGTTAGGGTTTTTAGATATAGATATACTAATTTTAAAAGTTCACCCCCTTACCGATGGAATAACCAAGAATCTTTCCTTAGTAAGCCCCTGTACTATAATAATAATATATTCCCACAATATCAATAGGTTTGGCTCGTTGATGATGAGTCAGCCAGTCATGACATATTATGATTTATATATAAAAGTCTAATCTAATAATTTATTAAATTAGTTTTCAAGTCCATGTCACATCCAATAATTCTACACATTTATATACACACTTTCTGCACAGCACTTTACGGTACCAGGACCGTCACTATCTGATCCATCATTCTGTGCAAGTCCTCCATCCACAACTCGTTATCCGAGTTTCCACGTCTGAAGTCGATTAGCACACTCTCACACGTTCTTTTTAGTACGATGGTCTGTAGGTAGGCCTGTAGCTGTTTGTTCATTTCCAGCTCGTTCATGTGCTTCTTAAACAGGTTGGTGACTAGCCCGTCCCACGTTATTACCACAGGGACCATCGTCAACTTTGCTCCATTGTGCATAATTGAGAGTTCGCTGGCAAGCAGCTAGTACTTTCTTCCTTTAGTGGTTTCACTCTGTTTCAGAATATATTTTTTTTTTGTGATTCTAACTTCAATTAATAGGATTTCGTTCTTTACAATGTCTTGTATCATCATATCCGGTTTGTTGTGTTCAGTGCGAAGCTCAGTCTGCATGGTGACGATTTACTTTATTATAACCCGCTGATTGGATATGACATTTTCCACTTTATAGATTTTTACCTTCTTAGAATTATTCAACCCATATATTTTGGTGAACATGAAATGCAAACATCTGACAATGTCATTGTGGCGTTTCTTGTAGTCCGAATTAAGCATTCGTCCACATTGTGTTGCCAGGTGGTCTAGTGTCTTATTGCCCTGGTTGCAGTGTGGGCACCTATGGAATGTACTCCATTGCCTAAGAAGGTGTTTCTGTCTTGGATATTACAGAACATTCCTTCTTCCATCGGAGATATATTACCCTCTTTAGCCATAACGATGACTGGTTCACGTCTATAAATTTCTCCTGTTGTTCGCGGAACAATGTGACTTAGCCATGACTCGATCCATTCGCATCTGTTTTGTTTCTGCCCGTTACGTCGTTTCCTTCTTCAATTAGATACTTCCGTTCCAAATTGTCTTCAATCAGTCCAAGATGGGTTGCATTTCCTCCTTCACTCTCTCCGATAAACTTCGTTCTAGTGTTTGTTGACAAATATTTACATAGTTCAAGTAAAATCAATTCGGCCTTGTCAGAAATGTTTTGTAGTCCCCTTCCTAACTCATGCCTTTCCAGATATAGTCGTTCCATATTACTGCTGTTCTGACGATTTTTAACTCTCTCAAGGTTCCTCTCATTTTCAGATCAGTGTTGTTAAATGTTGCTCGTACGGAATCAGGCCAATATAATAGTTGCTGGTTGACAACGCATACTCGTTTATTGCTGCAAACAGGTATCTCGCGTTCAACTTTGTTTGGCGTATATTTCTTACCCGTGATTCAATCTTGTTGAGTATGATGAATTTATTCTCGGACTTAATTATATTTCTCGAGTCTTCCTATATTTCTAGGTATTTGTATCCTTCCACGTCATCTAACTTCTCTCCAAAGATGTGGTTCGAATTGTTGTTGTTCGCTGACTTCTGCTGATTGATTGTAAAGTCCATGTTGTTGAGACATTGATTCGTCCACTGGCCAAGCTCGCTTAATGTCTGCGCATCTTTGGCAAACAATTTAGTGTCATCGACGAAAATGAGGTGGTTGCACTCAATTCTTCCATGTTCATCTGCTTGGATCTTCTCGCAGTTCTTATTTAAGATTCTGCTCAACGATTCCATAGCAATTACGAACAACTTGGGTGATAGAACATCTCCTTTTAATATTCCTCTATTTATTTTCACGTCACCAACCACTTTATTTCCACATATTAATGTTGTTGTCTGTTTGTCAAGTGTCCTATTGACAAACTTAATAATGTTTTATGGCATATGTATCTTCTGTAGGCATTCAAAAAGATATGCATGTGACAAGGAATCATATGCTTTCTGAATGTCCACCCAAGCAGTACACAGTTTATTATTGTGCTTTTCATTTATGGTTTTGCTTATAAGTGATTGTTCTTTAGCGCCTTGACATCGGTTGCTTGTTCCCATTTCATTACTTGAAATAATATCGTTCACATCACAGAAATCATTGACTATTACCGCGATCACTTTGTTAATTAATTTGAATAAATTCCAAAGGCATGCAATTGGCCTCAGGAGCTGCGATAAGTTTGCATTCGGGACTTTTGGAATCAAATATGTTATCCCAGCATAAAGCTCTTCATCAATCAAGTCTAGGTTTTGAATTATTTCGTACCGAGCTCGATAGCTGCAGTCGCTATAGTGCGGCCAGTATTCCGTAATCGGGAGATAGTGGGCTTGAACCCCACTGTCGGCAGCCCTGAAGATGGTTTTGCGTGGTTTCCCATTTTCACACCAGGCAAATGCTGGGGCTGTACTTTAATTAAGGCCACGGCCGCTTCCTTCCCATTCCTAGGCCATTCCCATCCCACCGTCGCCATAAGACGCATCTGTGTCGGTGCGACGTAAAGCAAATAACAAAACAAACAAAATTCGTAGATTAGTTGCTCTGACCTCTCATGTAGTGCATACATCCTCTTAATAAAGTAATTATATACAAAATCAGGTCCTGTTGCTTTCCAGTTCGCTAGGTACTTCATACACCTGGATATGACCTCTTTTATCTTATCTCTATCCGTGTCTGACTCCAGTTCCGCTGGACGTAGTACTTGGATCAGTTGTTCATAACCTTGTCTTTTATCATATTTCCAAACTGTAGTACAAAAGTTCTTGGTTTCTTCAAGATTAATATCTCAACTTGCTGTAAATCTATCGCCTTCAAGGTCACAATAGAAGGTCTTCCTATTAAACTCAAACTTTATATTTGTGTTCCTAAATGCTATACGGTTTTCCTCTTGTAAATAGCTAATTTCTTAAAAATCGCATCACGCATCCTCTGAATATCACTACTCTTGTTTGAATGAATTCGATTTTCTCTACACATTCTAATCATCTCTTCACTTGCTCTTTCATTAGGGCGGTGGGCCTCAATTATTTCCAATCTTCTATTCAATTTGTTGATCTAGGCTTCAATAGAGCTTTTCCAGCCAGATACCCTCTTTTTCTTAGCTGTCATCATCTCACACGCCTTTTGGCATGCATACAACATACCATTCAATTCGGCGATCGTCGTTATTTACTGTTCTACTCATTCAGTTTTTATGATTGCATTCATCATTTCGAGAATTTCTTCTTCTTCTTCCTGTCTGTGTCGGTGTGACGTAAAATCAATTGAAAAGAAAATGTATTTGTTATTGTAATTTCAACGGAAGATAATACCAACTTTCCCTTCACTGGCTAAATTCTTTCTTTTGTGTTATGTTATTTGTTAAGTAAATGTATTTAACCTTCAGCGTGGTTTTTTTGTGAGACGTAAAAAATTGTTGTACAGCATTCAATCAAAATCTCAAAAAATCTATTAATACAAAGTCTCCACTACTTATCGTAGCGCTATAAAAAACAGCCGCGACGAACGGAATATTTTGAGTATTTCCGCCAATAATTATGTTAATAATTAAATTAAATTAAATTAAATTAAATTAAATTAAATTAAATTAAGGAATGAATTAGCAGATAAGACAGCAAGGCTTGTACAATAGCGTTTTTTAAATAACTCCCAGTTCCAGCTGGCTAAAAGGAAATAAAAATGTAATGTTTCCTCCACAAAATGGAGGAGAGGCAACCGTCCCACCTCTCCCCACCCCCTAATCTCCGCTACTGTTTCTAAACACGTCAAAGATTCAGAAAAAAACATTTAATAACTTATTAATTTATACACGCGTATACATTCCACTCTATAAAAGAATTGTTTATATGAAACAAAACACTAATAGTGTTCGGCGAAATACGTGTGTAGAAGACAGACGTTCGTTTGGAGCTTCGGCTGCATTCCGACCAGGTTGTAGAGATTAAAATGATGACTGTGTATTCGTCGCTGCTGAACACACTAGCTATTGCAGATATGCAAACAGCAAATATAGTGCTGTTATACCATACACCAGCCTAGAATTATGCGGGGAAAACGAGGTTTACTGATGAAAGGGGTGCTTTAGACGGATAGCGCTGAGAAACATGCTACGAGCGACCGTCCGGTTGTTATCTCTTCGTATTCTGACGTAACCTGCCCGCTGGCAGTAGTGCCCCTGTGAAAATCAGTTGGTAGACATCCTATTCATCATTTGTGTATGCGGGACATTTACAAGCAGAAAGTACAGCGTTCGCGATCTTCCTGGTATATATAGATTAAGATTATAAAAGTTTATGTTTGTTAATTCTTATGCTGGCAGTGCAAGTGAAATGTGTTCGATGTAGCTGTATCTTTTTTATTTGTGAATAAATACATTAATTAAATAAATATATCAAGGATCGACATGATAACCTTTAAATATGACAGGCTATATAATCTATCCCAGAGTCAAGATGGAGCATTATACTCGGCCAGCTTGGAGAGGTAAACATTGAAAAGCAGAATATCTACACAACTACTATCGAATTCTACAGGAGCAAATACCATTTAGAAGAAATCGAACTATTAGGTTTAATGGTAGGAGCACATGTCATAATGAGTAGTTTTTTATAAACTTCTGGAATATATTCGACGCATAAAAGTCCAGAATCTAACTTTTGATAGTCCTCACTTCAAGGAACTCGTTTTCCATTTTGAAATAACTTGTACATTCCTAATATATTTCTACTCTCTTTTCATCTTCATTAATATCCTAATACTGAATGCATTGTTCTTTGCTTTTTCATATTTTCGGTCGATTGTTAATGCTGTATGAATAGTTTAATTAGCCTTTGGATTGTTTAGTTTAATCTATCAGATAGCGTTTAATATTATATTGTACCTTACGTTTAATATTATTTCTAGAGAAAGTACTTTTAAGGCACGAAAAATTTAGAATGCAAGAGCACCAAGGCGCAAGTGTCCTCTACCCGCACAACGGTTCTGCAGTGAGAGTTGCATAAATATTAGCGATCTGGACTATCAAAAACCCTCACCGACACTGCTGTAGAGTGACTAGTTATTACTTCTTTAAAAATGTACTTAAACTCTGTCTTGGTGGAAATTCGTTCAGTTTTCAATAAATTAAACAATTCAATAGCAGATCATTCAATACAATTTCGAGTTCTATGTCTTTTGTTAGGATAAAATAGGATGTCAAAATTGACAGGTAAGCAGCCTAAGTTGCATCAAGTCACAATTCATACAGACGGTAGCTGAGATCGCTTAGTGGATAACTAACACCTACGAGTAATTCGTAACGTGCCTATCTAGTAATAAAATCAATACAAACTTTCAGTTCTTTGCAGAGTTCATTTAAAGTTACTTTCTTTTTACATAGATGCTTGTGATTCCAACTTTCTAATTAGCAGGATTAACGGTGCTTGAATTCTTAAGGAGAACTTTTCGAGGAGCTTGTATTACTTTCTTTTATATTGGGTATTGTTCAAATTTTGCTATCCTTCCCCGTGGAATTCGTCGATTAGAAGAATTTCAAACACTGCTGTTCCTCAAGTAACAGACAAGTAAGGAAACAGATACACGGAACATAGAGGCGCATAACATAATCTGAAAATAATTTCTTAATGTACAGTACAGGTGAACCGAAATTCGCGCACTCGGGGCGTCGCACAGCGACTCCTCACATGCCAGCAATAAAAAATATCTCTCACAAAAGTTCGTCCTGCGAGTATATCCGGTAGAAAAGTATGTTGAAGGGAGGCAATCTGACAACACTGTAACCATATGTAGGGTAACTACCTCTGTCAGCATGTGCTAGTCGTACTGTATTGTTGCTGCAGTGGATAGAGCTTTAGGTTAGCAT
The DNA here is from genome assembly GCF_040414725.1 of Anabrus simplex. Lineage (NCBI taxonomy): Eukaryota > Metazoa > Arthropoda > Insecta > Orthoptera > Tettigoniidae > Anabrus > Anabrus simplex. The sequence continues at coordinate 277,528,987 of NC_090271.1, forward strand.
GCAGGAGGTCGAGGGGTCGATCCTGGTTTGAGGCGTATGTTCTTTACTTCGTAAAAGTAGTTCAGGTGGTATGGTATCTGGCATCTTAATCGTCAACAGCGCTTGCAGCAGGTCCTCTAGAAACCATTTGCACTTACATACTACGATCTAGAAATCGACGAACAATCGTGAATTTATTCGCTGTTGACGATTAATATGCCAGTTACCATACCACCTGAACTACTTTTACGAAATAAAGAACATACGCCTCAAACCAGGATCGACCCCTCGACCTCCTGCATGCTAACCTAAAGCTCTATCCACAGCACCAACTGTACATCAGGACTAATATGTGCTGGCAGAGGTAGTTATCTAACATGTGGTTACAGTGTTGCCAGACTGCCACTCTTTAACATTCTTTTTCTGCCGGATATACTCGACAAACTTTTGTGAGATACATTTTTGTATTGCTGGCATGTGATGAGTCGCGCTGCGACGTCCGAGTGCGTGAATTTCGGTCCATCCTGTATGTACAACCAAGCTAAAATATTTTCTGAATAACTGCTATTCCTTATACACTGCCCGCCAAAAGTTTCCGGACAGAACATTGTTTTCGCACGAGTATGTTTAATGATTGTTTAATTACAGAATATATTAATGTAACCAAGTTTCGAAGGTTTTCGGGCAACAGTGACAAGTTTATGTTCGACGTTCAGCATCGGATAGAATGCATCCTACTGTATAACACCTACAGTGAAACATGGAGGGACTCTGTGGTGTTTGGGGTTGTTCCATAATCAGTGGAGTTGGTAGACTGCACCGAATTCAAGAACACTAGAAAAGAACGACTACCATTCAATCCCATCCCGATGTGCTCTTTTACGTGGAAAGCAACGTGGATTTGTCCTCCAACAAAGCAATGGCCCCAGACACACGTCTCGCTATTGCATGAATTATCTGCAAAACAAACAAAACTCTGTGGAATTGTGTATAATGGAATGGCCCCCACAATCCCCGGACTTAAATCCAATTGAGCTGCTGTGGGAGGAGTTGGATCGGCAAGTCCGAAAAGAGTGTCCTTACTCATCAGAAAAGCTGAGGGACTCTTGCAAAATGCCTGGCAAAGTATATCTGTGACAGTGTTAGAAGAACTTGTTCTCAGAATGCCGAGGATAGTTAAAAGTGCACTTCCAGCAAAGCGGGGTTTCATTGATGAGAAGAGAGTTTGATATGTTCTGGGGATATGTGAGAATAAACGAGTACATATTGTCTATTTCTTGCTCAGATGTAATTGTAAAAACTTAGTTTTATTGTAAAATATTGGTCCATTCTTTAACTGTTCAATCAATGGTTGATCGGAAACTTTTGGCTGGCAATGTATATGTGTCAGTCAGAATGTTATTGATTCTTTTAACATATGAAAGCGAATATGAAACTTAATTCGCATAAAGTTCTAATCTACGTCATTGTGTGATACACTCCCATAAAAGAGGAAACGTATACTTTCTCTAAGAATGAAAGCGTTCAGATGATGAATATGCATTATATTCAGACTGCTTGTTCATCCCTTCAAGAATAAGAATAAGAATAAGAATAAGAATAAGAATAAGAATAAGAATAAGAATAAGAATAAGAATAAGAATAAGAATAAGAATAAGAATAAGAATAAGAATAAGAATAAGAATAAGAATAAGAATAAGAATAAGAATAAGAATAAGAATAAGAATAAGAATAAGAATAAGAATAATAAGAATCAGAATAATAAGAATAAGAATAAGAATAAGAATAAGAATAAGAATATGAATAAGAATAAGAATAAGATTAAGAATAAGAATAAGAATAAGAATAAGAATAAGAATAAGAATAAGAATAAGAATAAGAATAAGAATAAGAATAAGAATAAGAATAAGAATAAGAATAAGAATGTTCTATCGCTTTTCTCATACTTGTGGGGTCGTGGGTACGAACTGAATCGCACTTGTCGATTTGGCACTGTTTTACGGACGGATGCCCTCCCTTACGCCAACCCTATGTGGAGGGATATAATCCCTACTGAGTGTTTTTGTGGTATTTGGTAGTGTGGTGTGTTGTCTGAACGCGACGAGGTGTGTGTTGGGACAGACACAAACACCCAGTCCCCGAGCCAGAAGAATTAATAAGAAACTATTAAAATCCATAACACGGTCGGGAATCGAACACAAAACCCCTGAACCGAAGGACTGTGATGATGATGATGATGATGATGATGATGATGATGATGATGATGATGATGATGATGATTGAAAGGGGCCTAACATTTAGGTCATCGGCCCCTCCGAAGGGCAGTACGCCAACGAGTCGGACAATAATAATAAACCAGTAAAATTTTGCCTCTGTAAGCAATCAAGGTGGAGACTACGTAGCCGATATGGTGAAGGCAACCTCTGTCCACCTAGAGAAATGTTGGTTGATTCACCATCAGGAAGCGGGTAAATTTAAAAGAGATATGCACCTGGTCGAGGACAAGTGAGGCCGCCTGGGCGAGGTACTGGTCATCCTCCCCAGTTGTATCCCCAGACCCAGAATCTGAAGCTCCAGGACACTGCCCTTGTGGTGGTAGAGGTGGGATCCCTCGCTGAGTCCGAAGGAAAATCGACCGTTGGGGGTAAACAGATAAAGGAGAAGAAGAAGAAAAATGCTTAAATTTAAACAAATTTGAGGTCAGAGGATTATGCTCAATATGATCTAGATAATGCGAACATATAATCCAACATAACAGAAAACAAACATTTTACTCAGTCGGTCATCACTTCTGTTCCTTTCAGCATCTTTCCTGGAACACTGTTTCCGGGTTCGAACATTTATAGCGGGAGCACGGAGGCTCCACTTGGTAATTCAATTCTTTCCCAAAACAAATAGAATAGAGCCTTCAATCGACGAAAGTGCGTCTTCTTCCTCAGAACTTGCAGACACTCTCTTTCAGAGTTAAGATCACTTTTGTAAACAGTATTTGTTTCATTACTATGACACTGCGTGTTCAGGTCCACATCCTGCAATGTTTCACCCAACCACGAAATTACCTGATGAGTGGATCCCATTATAACTTGTGTAAATTCACCAACAACAGTCACAATACAAAAATTCGAATTAAACACACGCATGATGCAAACCTTGACTTATTACAATACGCGAAATTGAGTCGCTCTGTTACTCGGTACTGAGCACACCGCTCACCAAACATGCACTGTCAAGCGTAGTAATAGATTGAGTGTCTTCGTTTTCAAAGATTACGGAAGTAACTGACACCTCCCCTTCCTGACAATTATTTGGAAGGTATATGGAGTTTCAAATGTAGAGATGTTGTAATATTCCAACAACAAGCAACATACTTCGGAGGTGAGCGCCGCGCCCACCTAGCGAGTAACCGCGGATTAAGGGCTAAAGTAACTTTCGCATGCTGTGTCACTGTCAAGTAATATAAATCGATGAAACTTTAACCATACATAGGCAGAACTCCTACAGTATGGTACGATACGCAGCTGAAAGGAATATGCGATGAGACAAACAGAAATGACGATCTTATACTGAGACAATAAATTACACGTAAGTCACTGCGACTCATAACGGTACCCTGGACATCACAAGAGAAGGTACATGATTCATAAAAGGGTGTGTGATCACCACGGACATCGAAGCATGCTCTGCAACGTGTTCCCATGCTGCATGCTGGCTACAAGATTGGTAAGGAGTTCTTGTGGTAGGGCGTACCATTCCTCCACCAGCTCGGTTGACAACTGATGGATGATCGTTGGCGCATGTGGACGTCTGCCCAATATGTCCCACATGTGCTCGATGCGATTTAAGTCGTGGGAATTGGCAGACAAGTTCATTCGCGGAATATCCTCTCGTTCTAAGACCTCCTCCACTTGCGCTGTTCGATGCGATCGTGCATTGTCGTCCATAAAAATGAAGTCAGGGCTGAATTTACCCTTGAAAAGACGGACATGGGGAAGGAGTACACTGTCACAATAACGTAGACCGCTTATTTTACGCCGTTCAAGGATTAAAGTTCGGTACGCCCATGCAATATTATGCCACATCATAACAACCGAGCTCGATAGCTACAGTCGCTTAAGTGCGGCCAGTATCCAGTAATCTGGAGATAGTGGGTTCGAACCCCACTGTCGGCCGCCTGAAGATGGTTTTCCGTGGTTTCCCATTTTCACAACAGGCAAATGCTGGGGCTGTACCTCACTTAAGGCCACGGCCGCTTCCTTCCCATTCCTAGGTCTTCTCTATCACATCGTTGCCATAAGACCTGTCTGTGTCAGTGCGACGTAAAGCAAATAGCAAAAAAATATCATAACACATGGACCACCAAAATGATCATGTGCGACAATGTTCCTGGATACGTTACGTGTTACCATTTCTCACCAGATGAGGTTTTGTCTATAATCACTATTCAGACTGAATCTGCTCTCATCTGAGGAGAGCACACGACTCCATTCCTCATCGGTCCAGACCTCATACTCTTGGCACCATCACAAACGGTGCCGCCGACGTGCGGGTGTCAATGGAATACAACGTAATTGTCTGTCGAACAAACAGACCACCCTCATGCAGTAGCCGTGCCGCTATGGAGCGTGCGATTGGGTGCCTTGCAGTCCTGTTAAGTGTGGTTGCAATTTAGCGTGAGTCTCTTCTTGCCTGTTGCACAATGTAACGGTCATCTGCTGCTGTAGTTTACAGTGATCGACTCCCTTCTCTCCTTCGAGCAACAATGCCTGTGGTTCGGGATGCTCTCCATGCTCGTTAAACAATGCTACGAGCAATACCAAACTCCTAGACTATACTCGCCACACTTCGTCCCTCTTCCAGTTCCCGGATGATTCTTCCCCGTATGAAGTCATTCATATTTTGTCTCCGGGCCATGTTGTATTGAATAACACCAACACAGTGCACCGTAACTGATCGCTGATTGGCTCACACTGTCTTATCCCGTTCCTTCAACTGCCTTGTTTTGTGGAGCCAGACCAATTTAGCTCAATAGTCCCTCAGACCTCACACCAGGTTTCTCTACACGTGTTATAGCACTTTCATTCATTTCCACCGTGTAGTAGATATGTTTTATTGCTTTATCTATCTCGTCCTTAAGTTTTGCACAACACTGTACTTGCGCCTTGTTCAAATACGTTATGATTCTAACCTAGTCGTACCTAAAAAGGTATATTTCCCTAGTTATTCTGTTCAAAGGTACTTTTCTAGTTAAAAGCGACATCACTTTGACAATGATTAATCCTTCATCTCCTACATCTCTGATGTGTATACGGTATCGAAGCAAATAACATCCTCATGAGATTCATTTTATGAACACAACCTCGTGATTTTGTTAATGATATAGTAGTTGTTTTAATTCTTAATCATACGAGAATACAGCTTGCCACATACTTCTTCCGTCAGTAAATTATACACGCACAGTTGGGTGTCGACTGAATAGCGTTTGCTACTGGTTGCTGGTGTCCTCTTCTAATTGAATGGTCTGTTAGTAACCTGGGCACCTCGCAGTCATCCTGCTTTGTATGGTACAATCATATGACAAGCCGAAACAGACATATCCAATTTCATAATATAACAACGATACTTGTAGGATGAACGTATTGGAATGTTAAATGGAATATTACAGGAACAAATGAAAATATGTAAAAATGGAAATATAGCAAAAAGTAGAACATAGTAAGATGTAATTTTCTCTGAAAAATCGTTGCCGAAAAGTATCCAACGTCATGAATGAAATGTTGCAAATGTTTTAGCAAAAATCTAATTTCCAAATTTACTGTTAAAAATCCCCCAATTAGCAATTCTTCCCTTTTAAATCCCGTCATCAGTGTGTATTTTGTGCCATTTTTTAAAACATTCATTGACGGATTTAAAGGGTAGCAGTTCGGCGTGTATAGAGCAAACACTTTACCCTTTCTCGCACGCTGTCAGACAACATTAGCTCTAAAGTTGTTTCGGACTACCAATACCGCTGGAATGTACTTACCTTGCAGTAGGCCTATGCTGTGCGTAGAGGAGGAAGACATCCGGGGGAATAATTTACAGCTCTTGGCAGTTTTAAATGAAGTATTTTCTTAAAACATTCAATTGCTTTTATCTACCTTAAAAAGTTTTTGTCCGCCTCTGTGGTGTAGTGGTTAGTGTGATTAGCTGCCACCCCCGGAGGCTCGGAATCGATTCCCGGCTCTGTCATGAAATTTAAAAAATGGTACGAAGGCTGGAACCGGGTCCACTCAGCCTCGGGAGGTCAACTGAGTAGAGGTGGATTCGATTCCAACATCAGCCATTCTCGAATTGGTTTTCGGTGGTTTCCCCTCTTCTCCTCCAGGCAAATGCCGGGATGGTACCAAACATAAGGCCACGACCGCTTCCTTCCCTCTTCCTTGTCTATCCCTTCCAATCTTCCTATCCCCCCGCAAGGCTCCTATTCAGCATAGCAGGTGAGGCCGCCTGGGTGCGGTACTGGTCATCCTCCCCAGTTGTATCCCCAGACCCAATATCTCACTCTTCAGGACACTGCCTTTGAGGCGGTAGAGCTGGGCTCACTCGCTGAGTAAAAGGGAAAAGCCAACCCTTAGGGTAAACAGATTAAGAAAGAAAGAAATATTTTTTATCTCTTTTCCATGCGTAAAACGTTCCTTGCGACATAGTTCTTTTCGGATTCACGTGAAATTTTCAGAGAATGTTTGAATGTGAACAGGCATTAAAAGTAGTTCTGCATTTTAGTATCAGTTGAATATTACCTTCATATTTTTACTCCTGAAATAGCACGTAACTAGATTTTTGCCTATTAAATGAATAATAAAAATTTGACAATAATTTTATATCCAGTAGTTTAAACTGCAAAACCCGGATTTATTCTTAAATATATGAGTATTTTTGACAAATCTGCCAAATTATCGCCCAAAAATTAAAAACTCTGCCAAAAGGAACATTTTTCACGCAACATATAAAAATAAGTTGCCAATTACTTTACAACCAATTAAACAATCAGCTCCAGTTTTTGTGCGAGGCTATATCTTGTTAATGTGCGCTTGTGGTTTAAATTTGGTTTTGATTAGGGGTAAAGTTTAGAAGTTCAAAATTTCAGCCTTGACTCCCGCTGAACACGGAAATGATCAAGTATCTACAGTATTTTTGTCTCCAGTCCACCCCATATGTTGTAATGTACTGTAGTGTATGAATATACATTTCAAGGACTGAAGATATTGCCTGTAGATTCAAGCACTACGTGAAGAGAAATGTTGGGCTCTTGACCGTTTGTAATGTTAATCCGGCTGCCACCCCCAGATAAGAGAAGCGCCCATAATGGAAGTCATTGAGCCCGCTACCGTACTTAATTTATCACTCTGCTGCAACGCTCGTCCTTTGACTTAAGTTCCGCTCCCAGTCCCCTCACTCCTTTAAAGTTTTGCTGATGGCTGCATGGCTTCTCCTTCGTTTTAATGAAATAATCGGATTCCTAATGCAATGTCACTTTATCTTCATTTTCACTTTTACTGCCCAAATCTCAACGTCTTCCTCTCTTTAACTCCCTTATGTCTCGATCTCTCTCATTTCATCTTTAAGCTCATCTTTCTCCTTCCTCCTCAGACATTTCCACCCCTTATTATTTAGGTCCGATAGTCTCTTATAAGAAAAGACATTAAAAGTAATATTCCTCACCACGATATCGCAGTAAGTTAGATAATATTTTCCAGCCCCATCGCTTTATCTGTAGTCGGGTGGTTGCCATGCTAACCTATGTATGCAAGGTGACAGGTTCGATCTCCAACGAGGTCGTTGAAGTCTTCAAAACCTTGAAAAGTCCACGGCACACAAATCGTTCATGTCGGTATGTACAGGAGCTGAGATATTCTCCTTAGAAGTTATTCGGGGTAAATAATACTAATATGAAGTTATTAACGTTGAGCCTCCGTGGCTCGGGTGGCAGCCCACCAGTCTCTCACCGCTGAGTTACGTGGTTCAAACCCAGGTCACACAATGTGAGATCTGTGCTGGACAAAGCAGAGGCAGGACAGATTTTCCTTCGGGTACGTTTTTCCCTGTCATCTTCCATTCCAACAACACTCTTCAATATCATTTCATTTCATCTGTCAGTTATTAATTATTGCCCCAGAGAACGATTCATCTAAATGTGTTTTCTGGTTCATTGGTAGGAACTCTGTCATTGGTGGAACCTCTAAGTGAGAAAGGAACGACGAAATGGAAGCCATTAATAAATAAATAAATAAATAAATAAATAAATTAAATAAATAAATAAATAATTCGTGTAGGGCCATTGGATAACACGTTATGTAACTTATACATATTTGGAAACCTTTCCTATAGCCCAGAATAGCCAGGTTATTTCTCTGGCAGCTCGGCTTGTGTCCCTAGTCCATCCTCTGTTCTGCTTCACATCCTCACAAAAGCCCTAGATTTTGTTAATATTTAATCTGTATCACGCTCAATCTGAAATGTCCTCCAACCTGAGTCCAACCCTGCCGAACTCCTTTCTGAACTCCTGAAACTAATTATCTGAAACTTTAGATCTATTGCGCAGTATTTCAAAGGAAATATGAAGTTATTATTAATACTTGAGGTTCCAATCACGATGGATCCGAGGCAGAAGTTTCTCCTGAAAAATCATATGGTATGAGGAACGGACATTAAACCCTCAGCCAAAGACAAAGAGTACGCCAAGCTGTCAAAAGTGAAACCCAGAAATAATACAGGTTAAGATGAATAAAGTTTATAAAATATTACTTATAGCTTTTAATAATAATAATGTTATTTGTTTTACGTCCCACTAACTACTCTTTTACGGTTTTCGGAGACGCCGAGATGCCGGAATTTAGTCCCGCAGGAGTTCTTTTACGTGCCAGTAAATCTACCAACACGAGGCTGACGTATTTGAGCACCTTCAAATACCACCGGACTGAGCCAGGATCGAACCTGCCAAGTTGGGGTCAGAAGGCCAGAGCCTTAACCGTCTGAGCCACTCAGCCCGGCATTTATAGCTCTTTTTTTTTTTGCTAAGGGCTGTACGTGGCACCGACACTGATAGGTCTTACGGCGACGATGGGACAGGAAAGGCCTAGGATTTGGAAGGAAGCGGCCGTGGCCTTAATTAAGGTACAGCCCCAGCATTTGCCTGGTGTGAAAATGGGAAACCACGGAAAACCATCTTCAGGGCTGCCGATAGTAGGATTCGAACCTACTATCTCCCGGATGCAAGCTCACAGCCGCGCGCCTCTACGCGCACGGCCAACTCGCCCGGTTTTATAGCTTTTACGTCGTAACTACTTTTAATGTGTTTTTTATTTGAGACGCAGGGTTGTCAGAATTTTGTCTTGCATGAGTTCATTAAAATTCGGTAAACAAACCGACTCGAGGCTGTCGTATTTGTGCACCTTCAAATATTACCGAACTGTTTCAAAATCGAACCCGTCAACTTGGCTTTAGAAAGCCAGTTACTCTGACATCTGAGCCAGTTAGCCTGGCAAGTTTATATTGATTATTATTATTATTAGTAGTAGTAGTAATAGTAGTATTGTCCCAGCCTCAGAGAGTGCTTGTCCTTTATATGCAAGTCACAAGTTCAGTCCCAGCTCGTCCATGGATCTTCATTCACGATTAGAGGATGGAGGGACCTTTCTTCAGTCTCGTGAGACTAACTGAGGAACAGTCGAGAAAGCCAAACTACAGTATACAACGTGCAATACCGCCGCGCTGACCACGTACATTTGACTGGGCAACAGTCGCCTTAGCATAGCAAGTGTCTTATGAACTTGATGTTTTATTATTATTATTATTATTATTATTATTATTATTATTATTATTATTATTATTATTATTATTATTATTATTATTATTATTATTATTGTACCGGCAGGTACACCTCAAACCCGCACATTTAAAAGAAGCGCATTAAGGAACGCTATCTCTCTAACAAAACGTGAAACAGCTACGGCATGAAGTTGAGACATTGACCAGAAGATGTCACCATTGAATAATTGAGTAATGTGTTATTTTGAAATTGCCTAAACTGACTGGATTCATTTGTTTTGTTTTGGTTTATGTCAAGAAGTTTTAACTTTTCTCCATAGATGTAATTACAAAAAATTGAGGTAAAGCACTCTGGTGCAAGGTAAAAGATTTAATGAATTAAGGAAGTTTTGTGTTATTATGTTTTCTCAACTAAATTAACGTTCATTTATTTTGTTATTTCAAGATTTGCAACACTTCTTTCTCATTCCGTCAGTTTTTTAATCTACCCAAGCAGGAATTTTCTGTAATTATTTTTCAACCAATCACACTTTTGTACCTTTTGAATTCGCCAATAAAATTGAGAGGGTGTGTCCGGATTGAGTCCAGAAACCTCTCGAAACGTCCCCTCGCGTATATAAGCTACGGCCTTTCAAGCTACCTTGTCTTTGGATCACCGAATTTTTGGGAGTGTGTGTGTCAAGACAGGAGGCGAGGCGCCTCATTCTTCGCTAGGCAGTTCATCAGCCCAGGTAATGGCCAACAGTTATATCTCTCTGTAACTACCTCCGCAGACTTACACGAGGGGAAGATTCTAATTTATAATTATGTAAGCTCCTGTTTTCTAAAATATGAACTTTCTTTCGGCTAATGTAAAATTTCATAAAAATCTTAAACTGTAAATCAGGGATAGGGAGTGCGTTACCCTCTCGAGTTCCCCTTCAACTTAGTTCGAGGGGACTACGATTTTGTAACCTTTTTTATTTTCTGTAAACCGTTTAAGTAACCTTCATTCCAGTCACCTCAGTAGCTTGGGATTATCTCTCTGTGCTCTTGTTTTGGGAGATTTCTCCTTGTCTACATAAACACTAATTGGCGACATTGTAAAGTTGGAAATTAGGGGCTTCAAGCCAAAATCTGTTAAATTCCCTAATCTTGGGTTTTCCAATTCTTGTTTCAAGATTGCTGTTTGTACCTGTAACCCTGTTATTTCACTAAGTGAAAAATTTGTTAAATTTGTGATTGGAAAGGAAATATAAACTATGTTAAATTTTTAACTTATAGATAGACCCATTCCACCCAGCACCTTCTTTCACATCTTTCTGCTCCACGGAAACTCCGTAACAATTATTATTATTATTATTATTATTATTATTATTATTATTATTATTAGTAGTAGTAGTAGTAGTAGTAGTAGTATTATACCAGTGCTGTAGACACGACTATCTCATAAGCGCAGATCCTCCATGAATATTTCTTTTTCTTGTATGATTTCATTCATTACCTTAGGAGACAATATTACGAGACTGAGTAGCTGTGAATTGTAATACTGTAGTAGTTTTCATTAACGCTTAACTATTAATTTTTAATCTGATCACTGTGATCGTTATTTTAAGGATTATCAGCCTAACACGGTGGAGGAGTTCCGTGGATTCCAAATGTGAAGAACTGGCCGTGAAATGGGTGAAAACGGAAAAAGGCACCGTTGTCCTCTCAAACTTAGCATAATTGGGGTCGGAACAGAACAAGAATATTCCCCACAAGGAAACGCTTCATAGCTAAGAGCATTTGAACGGCCTGTGATGTTGCTTTTAAAGATTGGTACTTTTGAATTTAATAATATGGTTGGTTTAGGTACCGTCATTTTGTCAAGAGGAGTTCTTTTACGTACCTGTAAAACTACCGAAACGAGGCTGAGGTAATTTGGCACCTTCATAAACTAACGAACTCATTCAGGATCGAACCTGAAAAACTTGAACTCTCTACTGCTTGAGCTATTCATCTCGGCACTTTTAAGTCTAACAAGACTTTTTAAAATACATGATTCAATATCCATTAATTTTGCATGTCATGTTTACATCGACACCAGCACGTCCTGTAATAATTTAGAAGTGTCCGGTTTTAAAAATGAACTTCTATATTTTACTTAAGTAAGTTATTCCTTTAGTTCGGTCCCTTCGCTGAATTTTCAAAGTAGTGGCCCTCCGATCAGAGAGTCCCGGTTTCGATACCCGTACGGGCCGGGCATTTTAACCGTGTCTGGTTAATTACTCCTACTAGGAAGCTGGGTGTTTTTGTACTTCTTAATATACGTCTTCATTTACACAAAATAAATCACACTACCAACCACCACTGACGCGTACAATAGTAAGTATATCCCTCCACATACAGTTGGAGACAGGAGAGCCATCCGTCAGTAAAACCCACTTCAATTTGTTGGGAAAAGTTCAGTAAGAGAAGGATGACTGCATGAGTAGTCTACGGACAAAACAGTTTTAACACAAACAAAAAAAAACCAGAATTCAAACAAATATCCCACAAAAAAAATATATTGAGAAAGCTACTTACAAAGTAGAAATTATAACATTTCATAGGTTACTAAATAGTGCCCCCCTCCCCTTACTACGAAACACGTAAAACTAAGCAAATTCCTCAGTTATGCCAAACGCTGAAGGCTAAATGGCCCGGAATGGTTTTTTTTTTTTTTTATTTGCTAGTTGCTTTACGTCGCACCGACACAGACAGGTCTTATGGCGACGATGGAACAGGGAAGGGTTGGGAGTGGGAAGGAAGCGGCCGTGGCCTTAATTAAGGTGCAGTCCCAGCATTTGCCTTGTGTGAAAATGAGAAACCACGGAAAACCATCTTCAGGGCTGCCAACAGTGGAGTTTGAACCTACTATCTCCCGAATACTGGATACTGGCCGAACTTAACCGACTGCAGCTATCGAGCTCGGTGGCCCGGAATGTTTTCAAATCGTGAGTCTTTGATAGCTCTATCAAACTAAATAAACTAATTTCAACAATCACTTCCGGCCTAAATGCAGTTACAAAAAATTGCTTGTTCGTTACTCGTTATGTTTGTGATTCAAATCCAAGTCAAATTACTGTTATACATAATTCTTTCTGTAATGTGTTCCTTGGTTCAATACCCTCAGGCAATTTTTGATTTCTTAAAAAATGTCTACACCGTATGAAGTCATAAGGGCTTCCGTGAAACTGTGCGTTGACTCACATTAGCTCTCTTAGTGGTAGAAAAAGGCAATCTGCTAATCTAATCGACCGGATAGCGATGATTAAGAAAAGAATTATAATGTTTAGGAATAAATAAAGAATATATGTAGGTCGAGTCAGAAGTCATGGCAACTATTTTTTTTACTCGCGAACAGGAGACAACACGGAAAATCTAAAGTATGCATTTGGAAACGTACGGTGTGTACTTGCGTATGATGCCACTAGATGGTGTATGTAAAACACAGTGTGGGTGTAAGCATGCCTCCAAGTTCAGTGTGTGAGTGAGAGCGTCACAAAATGGAAGTCAACAAGCAGGAACAACGACCGTATATTCAAAAAGCAGTTCTCCGCAGCAGAAATGCACACCAATGCCATGCAGAGCTGCGGGAAGCATTAGGTGTGCATGCCATGCCCTATAGAACAGTGGCGAAGTTGGTGGAAACGTTCAAACGGGGTATAGTATCAACTGCCGATTTGAGCCTGCCCCTCCACTGGAAAAACACAATGAAATCTTGGGTGATTATTTCGAAGGTCTGTAACCAGTGGATACCTGTCCTTTGTACATAGTCTTGTGTATTTGCTGTCTATACCATAATAAAACAATGTTTACCAATGGCCTGTGTTCTGTCACTTTTCTACGAGAATCTCCTGAAGTCACAATTTGTCTTTGGGCATCATGCATAAGTACATGCCATGTATTTCCAAATGCATATCTTAGATTTTTCGTGTTGTCTCCTGGTCTCGAGAAAAAAATACTTGCCATGACTTATGACTCGACCCTCGTATTATAATACCTTATTATATATTATTTGTACCTAAAATTCGCACCTCTAATCCCTAGGATGTTTCCAACATTGAGTTGCTTGTCTGAAAGTGTAGAACTGTGGATTTTCTGAAACGCTCGTACATTTTAATACATTATAAGAAATACACCACTCAGTTATTTCGTATGTTTAATATGGTATTTTTATTACCAATACCTATAATTGATTACGATTTTATTATGCACAGGTATCTTTTGAAATCGATGCCAAACCTTACTGTGCTTCTCTGTAATAACCTAACGGAGACCAAATATTACGTACTAACCTAAGCTGTTTAAAGATCTATCGCAATGTTACGTCCGCCCACTTTTTGAACCCTTTCGTGTGTAGTCGACAGTTGCCAAACTCGATTTTAGCGAGCGAGTAACCCGAGCGGCCTCACAGGCGGGGGCTTACGTCTTTGAATGCGGTCGTGGTAAACGTTGTGTTTTGGAAATGCAATTAATTCTCAACATTTAGTATTTCTCGGATATAAAAACTTATCTCAATAGATTGTTAAAATATTTATACTGGAGTTTCAATTGTTCATTTTAATTTTAATATTTTAGTTACGTAGATTGCTTGTGGGTTCGGAGCCCACTAACCAGATGACATTTTTGTTCTGTACTTGACATCTGTTCAGCGTGCACTACTTGTGTGGAACATGACGTAATACGTTGGAAGTCCATTTCTGATGGTCTACTGTTTGAAGGAGAAAGAAACCAGTGCTAAGGGTTGCCGTCAGGGAGTGAGTTCAGGAGAGGTATGAGTCACTGTAGGTTGAACAACTGAGGGAAGGTGGAGACCAGGAGTGTGTCATGGGAGGGGTGAGGCAATAGGAAAGGGGAACGCAGAATAGAGGATAGAAAGTAGGAGGAGGAACAGGCTGGTGAGAATGAGAGAATGGAGGCGGAAGCAGTTCTGCAGCCGTAATGCCTAGTTCACATGATGCCAGTTGATGAGACAGTTGTCGGAAGACAGTTGACGGGCTTACGATTATTGACTACGCGTGAACACTTCGATCCAGTTGTCTAGGCAATTGCCCCAGGTAATCAGTTGTCTCCAGGAGTAGACTGAGAACAACCAACCAAGCCCAGCTGCAACCCCCACCACCCGGAGCTCAGTATAGTCGGGACAGTTGGCGCCGTGTGAATGTGACAGGCCAGTGGCTGTATATTTATTTTGTGACAGTTCGCTTGTGTCAACCGAGAGGTGCAGCCGCCTGTGTTGACTTGATAATTTAAATGCTTTTTTTAAATTATTTTTACGCTGTTCGCGTAATTACGACGATACTAAAATAGAATTTGTTTAGCTGTATAGGGAACGATGGTGTTTGTGGGGCCAGTACGAAGACTTGTACAAAGACAAAAGTGCTCATCAAGGGGCACTTTCTGAGATTACCGACAAAATGAACACTCAAGGATTCGGTGTGATTGAGGTCAAAACTTTGCATGACTCAGTAATGAATACCCGGCACATATAATTACAAGATACATTTAATTCCTCACGGAATACTACAGACGCTGTGCACAAAGCCATTTTTTGTTATCTGCTGGCGTGGCAATAGCTTCCTCGTGTGAACGGGTCCTCGTTCGACTGCACTGGCCAGCGATCGTCCCGTAATAATTAAAGTACAACGTCGCCAACAATTCGCATCAACTGGCCATCGTGTAAAATAGGCATAAGGGAAGTTAAGGTCGACCCAGAAATGATTATAATTAATATAATAGGTATATATTTACATGATAATGTAACAGTAGTTGAAAAATAGATGAGAAATGATATTACGGATGTGGAAATATCTTCCCAGAACTGGAGTATCGAAGAGACAGGTTAGAATAAAAAGGAAGGGGAGTATTTAGTCGGCAATATGGAAAGGTGTTTGTATATAAGTACAATGTCCGCGAGGCGGGGGGGCTGATACTTGGAAAGTTGTGAAATTTACTTATAACGATAAAGATATTTATACATAGATACAAAATTTGAAAGCTACAAAAGCAGTTGTGATTGGTAATATTTCTGCGGAAATGCTAAATGTTGAGATATAGTGCCGTATCTGGAATATTTATTTGTTTACTGTTTTTATCAAGGAATTATGCCAGATGAGTAGAGGATGGCTATAGTAGCTTCAATATACAAAGGATAGGGTGATAAACATAAACCGTATAATTACAGGCCAGTCAGCCTGACATGTGTTACCCGAAAGCTGTGTAAAAGCATTCCTTCTGATTGTATTTACTTTACGGTAAAATTACTAACTGGTTTTATAGACGGCAGTTCGGATTTTGGAAGTGTTATTCCAAGTAAGGATAAACTTGTAAGATTCTAGCAATGTATGTATGTTTAGTTCTCAGCCCGAAGGCTGGTTGGATCCTCAACAGCTCCGCCATTAGCTGTCATAAATGGCCTAGGCATCACTGAAGAGGTGTACTAGGGAATTGAGGAGTGAGGTAGTTTCCCGTTGCTTTCCTCACTGAGCCAGAAGATGCTATTACATATCAGTCTGCCAAGCCCACTGAAATGCATGCACCAACTGACCCTATGAGCAACATTTTCACACCATTCATAGCAGGGACTGGCTGCATAAGGAATGGCATTACTAGCATCACTCATACCTCAGTCACTTTCATCTTGTCAAAGCCAAGGATAAAGCTGAGACAGATCAATGAAAGTAACAACATTGCTCTAGCCCATACCAGAAGACATAGTGCACTGTAAACACTACGTCCTGCCAGCAAAGGCATTCTAGCAATCTATAGAATATATTTTAGAAATAGGAGGGGAAATGAACTGTGTCACTTTCGACCTACCCAAGGCTTTTGATAGGGCAGATCATGAGAAAATACTGAAGAAAATCGGGGCTATTGAATTATTGAAAACAGTGGTTGAATTGTTGTCTAAATATCTAGAAAATAGAATTATAGTACGTGAAGCAGTTTACTGGTCCTGTGACGATTAAGGGGAGAGTCCCGCAAGGTAGTATTGAAATTATACATACGATCTTTTGCGGAAGATGTTTTACTGTAGAGAGTAGTACATAAATCGCAGGCGTATCAGTGACTGCAAAACATCCTCTACAGTGTTGTAAGATGACCAGCAGACAATGTTATGATGGTAAACGGAATGAAAAGTTAGGTAGTACGTTTCACCAAGGGGCAACATCGTCTATGTGTTAATTACTTTGTTTAAGGGACCACTGGGTATCATGGGGATCACTGCAAATGTGTAGAGGTTATAGTAAGGATGTAAAGGAGAAGATTTAATAGTCCCCAATTATAGTATGGTCCCAGTTTATGGGATTCACACCACGATTACTTGATAAGGAGATATGGAAAGGATTCAAATGAAAGCAGCGTGATTTGTTCTGGATGATTTTCGCCAAAAAAAAATAGTGTCACGAAATGTTGCAAACTTTAGGCTGCGAAGACTGTGGGGTAAGGAAATGAGCTACTCGCCTAAGTAGTACAGTATATTCCGACCTGTTGGTGGATAGATGGCGAGGAATGCCATTTGTAGACGTATAAGCTTGTGTGGAGCTTTTAAAGATAGAAAAGATTACAATATGAAAATAAAGTTGAAATTCAAGATGACAAATTAGGAAGAGGCATTAGAGATTGGAATGCAGTAGATGATCAAGGGAAAATTTCGATGAATATCCCAAGTTCTTTTAATTATTTTAAGAAAAGCGTAGGTAAACAGTGACTGGGAATTTGCCTCCTGGGTGACGGTCAAAAAGGCCGATCATTGATTGATTGATTGATTGATTGATTGATTGATTGATTGATTGATTGATTGATTGATTGATTGGCCGTAGTCCCAAAATTTTCAGAGGTCGTACTTTACGTTTCTGCACGATTAATTCCGGTTGTCAGGTCGCCTCGAGGTCTAAATTAAGTAGATAGAGTCTCGCAGACGGTAAACGTTCTTTAATTTGTCATAAAGGAGTTATATAGATGTCATTTTAAGATGAAAAGTATATACATTTTAATGCGTTCATTTAAACATAAAGGTTAGAGTAAAACACTACTTTGTAAACCTTTTTTGGTTTACACATGGACTTGGTTCAAGTAATATATTAAAAACTGCTCATTGTGTCCCTTTTGATTTGTAATGCAGAGGAATCATTTCAATTAAATTGTCAGCATATTATTGTTACTTTATTCTTATCGTGACGCATATTCCCATTCCTTATTCCACTTAGGTCTCCTACTGCGATATCTCCCAACAGTGGTTCATTTTCAGAGTTTGAATTAGTACGTAATCTGGTTCTAATTCTGTCTGCAGTGCTTCGAACAAATTATTTAATACATACTGAGACTATATTCGGGTTGTGTTCAGGTATGGTATTTTGAAACACGCTGCAGCATACCCAGAGTGTTAAAATTCACTGATGAAATGCTGGCATTATAAAATGAAGTAACCAAAACAGGAAGGCATGCGGAAAATGTCATAAGGCGTATTCTAATGGGTGGAGTCAAGCGTAAGGATTACGTCGTATACCCGCCTTCATCCTCAACTACAGCACTACCCATGCATATGCTTTCATGTTACCAAAGGTAAGGATGAGACACGTCTATCAATGAAGGTAAGAACCATGATTTAGGCTATACATAAAAACCTATTATACTTTTTATAGTGCCTCGCCCAGTCAAGATAATTCTTACCCAGACTATACTGGACTGTTACATGGTCAGCGTGACGAAGTCCTCAGGATTATTACTTGGTTTCATTGCCCAAGTTCTCATATCAACTCCTCCATTGGTCGCACAAGGCTGCGCGAATCGTATACTAGTCCAGGATTAAAAGCTTTGAACCTGTTTCGAATCGAAACCTGGGCCTCTAGGTAAGAGCAG
Source organism: Anabrus simplex (assembly GCF_040414725.1). Taxonomy (NCBI): domain Eukaryota; kingdom Metazoa; phylum Arthropoda; class Insecta; order Orthoptera; family Tettigoniidae; genus Anabrus; species Anabrus simplex. Next base: position 277,547,641 of record NC_090271.1, read on the forward strand.
ACAAGCTACCCCTGCACTGTGGGCAGTCTACCAGAAGACATGATGCCCTATAAACACTACACCTTACTAAATATAGCTGTGGGTTCATTTTAGATATGCCTTACAAAAGCCTTTAGTACACTTTCAGTTCAAAACTGTTTTCAGGGAAAGACAACTTCCATTTTAAAAATTAAAGGAATAGGTATAGAGTTATTGCCATTTTCAATAAATAATACTTTATTCTTGCAGGTTCGTAACAATTTAATTAGGAATTTTATTTTTAAAGCTCTCTAGACTCATGTAATCAATGAACATAATAATTCACTTAGATGGTCTCTGATTGACGTCCAACAGCCAGCGAACGCACCCAAGTCGAACAGTGTCATTACTGGAAAGAACATCCACTCGGTACGTGCCAAAGGGTAGAACTTTGAAAGGCACCGTCATATCTACAACCCAGTTCTCTACGTGGTATATTCCCTAGAACATAGAGGAAATAGTTATATAATATCGGAGCATCCTCACTAATACCAAAATAAGGTCACTCGCATGGTAAAAATATCATATTAAATTTTGGCCTTTTAGAGTTTTATTTTATTTTCTGAATCCAAATATACATAGTTCATTAGCGTTCCGATGACAGTCTTCTTTTCCTACCACTTTTCCCACATCCGAGGGATCACGGGTGCTAAATGCGTCGCACATGTGGATTTGGCCCTATTTTACGACCGGATGCCCTTCCTGACGCCAACCATATATGGAGGGATGTAATCACTGTTGCGTGTTTCTGTGGTGGTTGGTAGTGTGGTATGTTGTCTGAATATGAAGAGGAAAGTGTTGGGACGGACACAAATACCCAGTCTCCGAGCCAGAAGAATTAATCCGAAGCGATTAAAATCCAACCTGGGACCCTCTGAACAGATGGCCAGTACACTAACCATTCAGCCAACGAGTCGGACAGTGTTCCGATGAGAGTAAGTAACCCAAAATCGTAACTTTAAACGAGCACTTGAAGAGTCGCGCGCGCATTAGACGTCATCAGTACTCTGCTGTTTATTCTTAGACCTAAACACACTGCAGAATATTCCATGGCTTTGAGCCTTAATCAGTGATGAAAATGTGTTATCCAAGTACTTGCATGGGGGCACTAAAACACCCAATGAGAGTTTTAATCACTACATTTAGAGAATTCATTGTCTAAAGAGACAATGTTCTTGTCGGTCGAGATACTTTCAAGATGGGTGACATAGATCCCGTAATGCGTTATAGTGAAGATGTAACAGCCAGACTGAAAGTGTTTAAGAACCTGTATATTAAGATGTGGGTCCAACATGGCCTATTATCTCTTTGAAATTGACAAGATTCGTGTATAGAAAACATAAACGTTCATAGAAGCAGAGAAAGCAATCTGAAGAGAAAAAATCCGAAGACGATATTAATTATGTTGATAGGATGTTCTAAAGTTATGGTATTGATACGAAAAATAGACTGTTATTTTTAGAACCTGTTTCCCGTAACTAGACCTATACATATCCAAATCTCATGGACGTTAAAAATTATCAAAGCTAGAGGTCTAATAGTTTCTACATTAAATTACAGGTTATATATATTGCATATTCCCTTGCACTCATTTTAAAATATGGTAGCAGGTTGAGAGAAGAAAGGGAAATCCTTTCAAACTACTAAAAGGTAACTATAAAAGTTTACTTCGTATTCTAATCGGACTGTAATTAAAAAATCAAGTCATTAATCTGACATTTTCCTTTTTTTAGTGTATGTAGAAAATTGCGCACACAGCATTTGGATTTAAAGCAACAAAACTTGTTACTACACACTCTCACGAATATATAGCTGTAACGAACTTCGTCAAAATTGCAGTCGGGGATTTAAATAAAATTTTATCGTGCCAGTAGAAATTACTGGTGCACGTAAAATTTCTGTAAGATGTCCGGCTCCACGGCTAAATGGTTAGCGTGCTGGCCTTTGGTCGCAGCGGTTCCGGGTTCGATTCCCGGCAGGGTCTGGAATTTTAACCATAATTCGTTAATTCCGCTGGCACGAAGGCTGGGTGTATGTGTCGTCTTCACCATCCTTTCATCCTCATTACGACGCGCAGGTCGCCTACGGGAGTCACTTCAAAAACCTGCACCTGGCGAGCCGAACATCTCCTTGGACATTGCCGGCACTAACAGACATATGCCATTCAATTTATTTTTACCGGTAAGATTTCGCGTAAAGGCGCGAATAATGGACATTTCATTTCTAGCAGGCTGCAGCTGATTCACACGGCATATGCCATGAGACATATGCGGAAACGGCACTTGCAGGTGGGGCTTTCTAGCCTTTCACATACTTTTCATTCGTAATTCACTTCCAGTTTTGACCACAATTATTATTTATTGAAATATGAAATATGATTGTTTAATTATTTGCACTTACATCATGGTCATCGCTTCTTCTTTCTTCGATTTTGACCCTGGAAAGTAACCCTGTGCATTCATCTTAATCCTTCCTTTCTTGACTTCCAATAGTTCTTCATCCTTTCACTTTGCTGTTTCCTCCTCTCTTGTGTCCAGATGCTATTATTACCTTTCCACTATTCCTTCTCCTGGATATCCTTCAAATCTTGTATCAAGCTTCTGAAAGTTGTTCTGTCTTGCATTACATCGTCCGTTATTCCAATCTCTGTCATATCTTGTTTCACTCTTTGTATCGACTGGTTGTCATTCTTTCTCTTGTAAACTTGGTTAAACTCTCGTTTTGTCAATCTACTGTTATCCATCCTCTTCTTCTTCTTGTTTCCGAATTTGGCCGCAGATGGACCGCATTAAACTTAAGGATTTCTCTTCTTCTTCTTCTTCTTCTTCTTCTTCTTCTACTCCAAGAACCTCTTCGTCCTTTCACTTCTGATCTTCCTTTCTTTCTCAGATATGACCAGTTTGAGTCTACATTTTGGTGGTTTCTCCTGGAAAGTTTTGATGCTGTACACTCGGCTTCTGAATTATTTTCTGTTGTGAATCGTATCCATTGTAAGTCCACTTTCTATTGCATCTTTTTTACCTCTTCTAAACACTTCGTCGAAGCTTTCAGTCCAGTGATATACTTGAATATTTTCTTAGTTAGCCGTTTCTCATCATTCTTTCTAGATGCCCATAGAATTTTAGCCTTCTCTTTCGCATGGTGGCAGTGATTTTTTCGGTGTATTTGTAAAGGTCATAATTTTTTCTATTCCTACACTCCCCATCAAATTATGAGACCAAAAAATTTAATTCTTCTCTTCCTGATCGTGTGTAACAGCCTTTCATTTCCTCCATCCTTGTATATATCTTTATTCCTCCTTTGTCTAAACTCTCCTTCGTTCGTTTTCAATGGTCCCCAAATTTTCCTCAATATTTTCCTTTCTTTTTTCTCTATCTCTTCTATTTAACCAGCTTGCATAGCATTCTGTGGCATACAGACTCTCTGGTTTGATTACTGTGTTGTAGTGTTGGATTTTAGTTTTCCTTGAGAGATTCTTCTTATTGTAGGCACAGTCATCGCTATTTATTTATTTTCATAGAATTTTCATGGACCTATGGAACTTCTAAGCCGACCCCGTGGTGTAGGGGTAGCGTGCCTGCCTCTTACCCGGAGGCTCCGGGTTCGATTCCCGGCCAGGTCAGGGATTTTTACCTGGACCTGAGGGCTGGTTCGAGATCCACTCAGCCTACGTGATTAGAATTGAGGAGCTACCTGACGGTGAGATGACGGCCCCGGTCTAGAAAGCCAAAAATAACGGCCGAGAGGATTCGTCGTGCTGACCGCACGACACACCGTAATCTGCAGGCCTTCGGGCTGAGCAGCGGTCACTTGATAGGCCAAGGCCCTTCAAGGGCTGTAGTGTCATGGGGTTTGGTTTGGTTTTTATGGAACTTCTAACAATTGCGCCGTCTTCAAATAAACCAAAACGTTTGCCAACAGTCGGTGATACCAGAGTAGGGTGGAAGTCACTATTCATCAGTGTTAGAAACACGTTTCACTGTTCTGTGCCTGTTCGTATTGATGAGAGGGAAAATGAACGTTAAGAATCGGAGAAGACAGTTTGATGTCTCTTTCACACGCAAAGTGATAGCCTACTTCACGGCGACAAACGTGGTAATCACGATGCTGGAAGAATTTTCGATTAAGAAGATTGCAATGTTAGATTGATCCTGAATGTATTTTAGAATAGGGTCGCATTATACTCCCGAGTATGTTAGTCTGAATTTTAAGGTAAAAGAATTGGTATGCATGTCATATTAGCGACAGTACGGTACTTCCATCGAAAACACGAGATACATTTACTCTATCAGAAATATCGCGCTAAAAGACAACCAGCAAAGGCTAGCCCTATATAAGGTCAAACATTCTCATTCTGTTTGATGTTCACTCTCATTATTTGACCTCGAGGCGGTTGTGTTTGAGGATTGCAGTCATTGTAATTCCATTCACGGCTTCGCTGAAATACAGGCAATTCATCTTCTCTATGTTATAGTCAAGCCTGTAAATTTGGAGATTTCAGTCGGAAGAGGAGTAAACTGGTTTGAAATATTTCTAGAAGATCTGTTGCAACCATCAATTGTGAAAGTGTTGGTTCAATAAATTAGCCTTATACCTTCCGAATATTACAAACCAGAACGATATCTCATGCGCTGTTTCACTCACACATGTTATTCCATTTTGAATATTGCAAATAGTTCGTTGATATTTCTTGATGGATGCAGTGTCCTAGTGTTTGTCTCTTGACACAGACCACTGAATTCTCTTTAACAAGTGAGAGAGTATGAAAGCATATTTGGTGCTGAGTGTCGAAATAATAATAATAATAATAATAATAATAATAATAATAATAATAATAATAATAATAATAATAATAATAATAATGTCCGCCTCTGTGGTGTAGTGGTTAGCGTGATTAGCTGCCACCCCCGGAGGCCCGGGTTCGATTCCCGGCTCTGCCACGAAATTTGAAAAGTGGTACGAGGGCTGGAACGGGGTCCACTCAGCCTCGGGAGGTCAACTGAGTAGAGGTGGGTTCGATTCCCACCTCAGCCATCCTGGAAGTGGTTTTCCTTGGTTTCCCACTTCTCCTCCAGGCGAATGCCGGGATGGTACCTAACTTAAGGCCACGGCCGCTTCCTTCCCTCTTCCTTGCCTATCCCTTCCAATATTCCCATCCCTCCACAAGGCCCCTGTTCAGCATAGCAGGTGAGGCCGCCTGGGCGAGGTACTGATCATACTCCCCAGTTGTATCCCCTGACCAAGAGTCTGAAGCTCCAGGACACTGCCCTTGAGGCGGTAGAGGTGAGATCCCTCGCTAAGTCCGAGAGAAAAACCGAACCTGGAGGGTAAACAGATGATGATGATGATGATAATAATAATAATAATAATAATAATAATAATAATAATAATAATAATAATAATAATAATAATAATAACAAGTTTTCTTGCAAACGAGGGAGACCAAGTCACCATGGTTCAATTAATCATCAATCATCAATGATTTGCAATTAGGGCTGTCACCCAACTATCAAATTCCCTGACAGTTGTTTACCTAGCATTTTCTTAAATATTTTCAAAGAACTTGGTAATTTTTCGAATTTATTCCAACCTCTCACTCCTCGTCCTATAAATGAATATTTGCGCCAATTTTCCCTCTTGAATTCCAGTTTTATCTTCATATTATCTTTCCTAATTTGAAAATCTCCACTCAAGCTTATTCGAGTACTTATGTCATTCCACGCCAAACCTCCACTGACAGCTGGAAACATACCACATAGTCTAACATCTCTTCTCTTTACTCCAAATACTTCCCAACTCAAAGTGTGCAACATTTTCGTAACACTATTCTTTCCTCGAAAATCACTCAGAACAAACAGTACTGCTTTCTTTTGAATTTCCTCGATGGAAGTAAATAATGATCTCCAAGAACTGGGAGGAAAGAAAGAGACTTATAAGAGCAAACATCTCTCAGGAGTGTGCTTAAATAATAATAATAATAATAATAATAATAATAATAATAATAATAATAATAATAATAATAATAATAATAATAATAATAATAAAAAATAACCCCGTGCAACTACAGCCCTGAAGGGCCTTGGCCTACCAAGCGACCACTGATCAGCCCTAAGGCCTGCAGATTAAGAGGTGTCGTGTGGTCAGCACGACGAATCCTCTCGGCCGTTCTTCTTGGCTTTCTAGATCTGGGCCGCTATCTCACCGTCAGATAGCTCCTAAATTTTAATCACGTAGGATGAGTGGACCTCGAACCAGCCCTCAGATCCAGGTAAAAATCCCTGGCCTGGCCGGAAATCGAACCCGAACCCGGGGCCTCCGGGTAAGAGGCAGGCACGCTATCCCTACACCATGTGCACGGCCATAATAATAATAATAATAATAATAATAATAATAATAATAATAATAATAATAATAATAATAATAATAATAAATGAGGCTCGGGCGTTTAAGAAGAAAAAATCTCCGAAATTTGCAGGTAAATATGTCCTTAAAAATAGCTAAATATGACCCAAAAGTGAAAATATGACTAAACTTATCTACTTCCAACGAATGATTTTTGCCACTAGTTCTTTTGCAGGGTCTCCCATATAAATCCAGACCGAACGCACGGTGTTTGTACTCAGGGCTACGGCAGCTGCAGTATGGGAGACGGCACATAGTTCTTGACCTTGCAAGCAGCCTGCACGTGTTCGACCTGGCAAGCATCAGTTTCCAGTCTGAATCTCAGCTGTTAACATGGTGAGACAGTTATCATTGCAACACCGTATTTTCATGTGTAAAAGTTCTGGTTTCATTTTAATGGCCGTGTGAACAGTCATGACTCTCGCTATTTATGTGCAGAAAATTATAATGGTGTTTATGAAGTCCCTCATTATGATAGGAAAATTGGCGTATGGTGTGCTGTTGGTGCAAGACGAATAATTGGGCCTATTTTTTTCGAGATAAGAGTAAATGCTGAGAGATACCAAGATGACATTTTGACGCCGTTATTGCATGAGTTAGCGGAAGAAGAAAAGTCGCGTGGCTGGTTTCGACAAGATTCAGCCCCTGCTCATACAGCAGAAGATTCCCTTTTTACAAACTCGTAAGTGTTTGCAGACAGAGTGATCAGCGCTGGTCTATTTCCCCCTCGTTCTCCAGATCTAACAGTGTGTGATTTTTACTTGTGGGGTAAACTGAAAGAAAATGTGCATCGAACAAA